>NC_062969.1:2000334-2305211 GCF_023119035.1 Salvia hispanica | reverse complement strand
GTGGATAAGGATCATTAATGAAGATAATCTAACACTGTATATTGACGTATTATTATTTTGTTGGGTAAGGGTTATTAATAAAGATTGCTATATAAAGATTGTCATATTACTATTTTAGCAAATTTCTCATATTTACCATATTATAAATTATTACCTGAAGAAAAATATATTATGGCATGGTGTGTGGTCGCTATCCGTGATGGTTTATGTGTAAATATTTTCTAATGGATAATAATGCATTACTTGAATTATTTTTTATTAATTGAAATACAAAGTGCGATAAGGTGATTATATGCATTGTTGAGAAATTACTGAGTCATTCAATATGTGAGTGTCCTAGCTAATTGTATTATATACGGAAAAAATATTATTATAAATTAAATGCCAAAAAAAGTGACTGAAAATGATCGTTTTTAATGTAACGAAGCAAAATCAATGATCATTATGAGTTTCTTTCATTAGTATAGTAGTAAACTAGCAATGGAATGGTCAACTTTTATATATCTAGTTGGGTATCAATTATTGATCATATATAGTGTGATAAATGGTGGGTCCAGGTGGGGTTACGTGGGTCAATTGACCTCATAATCAGTTAATGAGTGTCGGAAAATTAAGTTAAATTTGGTATTAGGAGCTGTCATCGATTTACTGTATAAGAGTTTTGCCTTGAGTATTTGAAGTTGAGGTTTATTTTCGTTATTCTTCTGTCATTTATTGTCAATGATGATTCTCCTACTGAATTTGCGTATAATACCGGCTAGGACGTTAATAAGTAGTATTAGCTATACACGATTCTACGAGTTCCGTTTTTAATGGTTACCTAGAGTTTTCAATACCAACTTGTTATAGAGTGCATTGTTTTTTTTTTTATCTAAAATAAAAACAAAAAAATAATATAAAGCCGTGAACGTTTTAGAAAGAGTTAATGGTCCCAAATGATTTTCCCATCTATGACCATTTTATTCCTATTTTTGAAGTACTTTCATTTATAATTGACGTCATTTTAATCGTGTATGACCGACAAACTACTTTGGAAAAAATATGCGAAAAAATTGGTAATACCATCAAGTTGTAGTTGCATAAAGAAATTTAGCCATTTTAAAGTAATTTTTATTTGTTTATGAAAATGACAATAACTGATTAAATATAGTACTTTCTCCATCCTCGAAATATGTGTCATATTATAGATAACACATATTTTAATAAATAGTTAGGAAAATATATGTCATATTAAACAAAAATACATGGAGTGTGAACACTACTGCCATAAATAAAACTAAGAATATTTTTGTGGACAAATAACACAGAAAATCGTGTCCATTTTTTCTAGTTGTGTGAATTTTAATGATCATTATACGCTTCACAATAATATACAACTATTATTATAAACAATATCATTATACGTAAATATATTTACCATAGTGGAGCACTATAGGCACTTTTCACCAACATTAAGTACTTCTTTATTATTTTTTTAATTGCAATTATAGGATTTTGATCTATAAAAACTAGATTTAAATACAGAAATACAGAACAATATCATACTTTGGGTATTGTTAGGTCATAGTTAATTTATTTTTAGGTTATTCTAACAAAGCATGACCTAAAATGATCTTAAAATGACATTAAACTCAAATCTTATAATATGACCTAAAACTGCTTAATTATGACCTTTTGTGTTTTTGATTAATTATTGATCATTAGATCATCTAATTCTAGAGATAAGATTTGGGTTATATTTATGGATTTAAATGCATTTCTAGATTTAATTATTGATATTATACATAAATTAATTACAAATAGTATTTTTATTATAAGAAAACTACATGATTAAAATTTTAAAAAAAAACTAACTAATGGCAAAAACTTGGGTGCGTCTCTATTAATTAAATCAAATCATAATTTACATTTAAAATTAGTTAGATCTTTTAGGTAAAAAAAAAATTCAAACTATCAGTCAATCTGAAAGTGGTGTGGTTTTAACAATAATGAATCAGCAACGATTTATAAAAAAAAAAACAAAAAAAAACAATAATAATAAAACAAAATAGCTTCCAAACAAATCATAGTGATTTGCTTATTTCAACCTCGTTTAAGGTAACGACAAGCAAAATCTGGCTGTATTATTAAAATTGAAGTGTTTAAGACGATGTTTTGAATTTAAAATTTTGGAAAATTTATTTTAATATGTGGGATAAGTACTTGATGAGATTATAGCTTTAGGGATAAGATTTTTGGGCTTGGATTATAGAGTTAAATACGAAAAATGCCACTGGTTGGTATGTGAGCATGATTGGTGGATACAGACAGGATTATGATTAGGATTGAATTGAATTCTTTATTAAACCAATCCCATGTTTAGAATAATAAAAAAGTTATTTTTCAAAGGAGCTGTGGTTATTTTATCAATGAAACTCCGCAAAAAGAGCAAAAAAGGGACTAATAATTTAGGGGGATTGTGACTTGTGACAAATCTCGAGATTATCGAAATTAATTAGTTGATTAATTTTGTTATAGATCACAAAGATCAATATTTATAAATCAAAATGCATTTATTTCTATCATTATCACTATATTATTTAAGTATTGAGTCTTAATCATCCAGTGAATAATATTTATAAAATTAAATTTTAGTATTAAATATGATGGACAATTTTAAGTTTAATTACTTTGCTCACGAGATCATATATATGTTGTCAACGGTATTTTCAAAATTCTTCACTTTTTAAATACCAATTGCACGGTTGGAAAAAATTGACTAATCGTGTTATTTTATATGTATAGATTAAATTATTATATAGAAATATTAAGGGTGTCCAATATCTTGCAAACTTTCGGGGAGAGTTTCTAAAAATTAGCATTATATGGTAAATTTCTGAATTTCCTTAAATTAAGATATTAGTGTGTTAAAATTTTGAATTAGAGATTGAAGATTTATAGGGATAAAATAAAATACTAGTATACTTATATAAAAAATTTAACAACAACACCCATCTATATTTATTAACATTGTCATGGTTTTTGTATTTTCAAGAGTGGGCCGATTCACTATAAAACTCGGCCCATATAAAGAATTGTCATTATCTTCAAATGCTAGTAGAGGAGTATATTTAAATTCTTTTAACTTTTTTCATTATTTTTCTGAAACATAATAAAAAATACTATCTAATTTAATAGTAAGATATGTATGAAATAAGATTCTGACATGAATTTTGGATTCTGGCTTATTTTTTGAGTTATTTTTTAGGTTAAGGAATTCAATTTTGACTTTTTGCTAAGGAAATGAGTTTTTTCTTATGACTTAGGAAATGAGGTACTATGACTTTTGATTTAGGGAAAAAGATGCAACTTCTGACTTAGAAAGTGAGTTATACACTTCTTACTTAGGGAAAAATTGTGAAATAAGATTTATCAAAGTAGTTTTTGACTTATGACATAAGAAAACGAGATCCAAATTTTGGATTAGAAAACAAGTGGTGATTTATAGATCAGTGCACCTCTCAATTGTGGCGGATCTATGTCAGACAAAGGGTACAATGTATCCCTGTTAAAAAAAATCATTCGCTCTAGTCGAATCTTTATATAGACTTTTAAACTTCTTTGTTGGAAATATTTTTGGAATATTTGCTCGTTGTTGTTCAGATAGAGCCTTGATGAATCGAGAAAAAACGAAAACATTCATTAGTGAAAATGAAAAATATACTTTTTAAAACTTTGAAGAACAAAAAATGTCATATTCATGTCGAACTAGGCACTCGTGATTTCAAGGTGAGCTGTAGTAGATAATTTTAAGTAATACTCTCTCCGTCCCAATAAATATGAAACATTTGGTTGTCGGCCCGAAATTTTATGCAGTGTTATTTTATGAGTTAATGAAAAAAGAGCAAAAGAAGAGAGTTGAAAAAATAGAGAGAATATTATTTCTATTTTAAGAAATGTTTCACTTTTAGTGGGATAATTCAAAGAAAAACATTTTATTGCTAATAAGACAGAAGGAAGGAGTAGTAGTATTGATTGATCTAACATTTTCTGAATTAAGTTAGTTAGCTAGGGATTGTGATTTTTTCAATAAACAAAATCATCATTAAACGTCACGCACTCTCCTCCCCATTTCCATGCCGGTTTGAATTATTTAAATCCAAAAGTCCAACTCACTTGTTATTGCTCTTTAATTGTAGGGTATATTTAAAGTAAGATCGTAATTAATAACAATAATTGTATTCTTCTAAAGAATTAACCTCACACGAAATCGACGTCTGACATTAAGCATTTAGTATTACTGCCGACACCCACAAACCAATAATATATCAATGTACAAATTTTATTATTTTATTGGAATTGGGTGACAAATAAGTTAATAAACCAATGATTACCAACATGAGCGTACTTAGGTTTTGAAATATGAATACAAGTTAATTAGATTTAATTTAACTACCATAAAACTCGATCCCTTTGTTTAATTGTTTAGACATTGGCAATTTTGTAATGGTAGTGATTGTGAACACACTCAAATTTGTTACAAAATCAAAATTCATAAAATATAAAAGCCCAATAATATGAATAGTACTAGTATGCGACAATTATGTCACTATTTTTAAACTGTGACAAATTATTAAAACAACACTTTAATATTGATAATGATGTTGTGTCTGTTGTGTGGTTAATTTGCATTTTTTTATTGTTTTGGTTTGAGCTTATATTGTAGCCATTTTTTATAGATAAAAATATACTCCTCCGTCCCCTATTAAGAGTCACACTTTTCCATTTCGGTCCGTTCCCAATTAAGAGTCACACTTCATTTTTACCATAAATAGTAAGTAGGTCCCACATTCCACTAATTCAATTCACTCACATTTTATTATAAAACAATATAAAAAAATGGGTCTCACATTCCACTAACTTTTTCAACCAACTTTTCTTTACATTTCTTAAAACCTGTGTCCGGTCAAAGAGTGACTCCTAATAGGGGCGGAGGGAGTAATTGTGATGAAATTTTGTGTAGCTATAAAATTGAATAGTGATTTATCACACCCCAATCTCTTTGACAAATATTCTAAATCCGCACATATAAATAAACATCGAATATCATAATCACTTTCCCATCCATATGCATATGCCACTCTATTCCATTTATTATTCTGTGACAAATTAAGTTTGGTATAGCCCGAGATTTCTCTATGATAATTGGACTCATAGGTCCCTCTGTATTTGACCCGAAGGGTCCCTTTATAATTGGACACATATGTCCCTCTGTAATTGACCCGAAGGTCCCTCTATATTTGGACTCATATGTCCCTCTGTAATTGGACTCATAGGTCCCTTTGTAATTGACCCGAAGGTCTCTTTACATTTGGACTCATAGGTCCCTCTGTATTTCAGATCCAGAGCAAAATTGTCACAAATCCTCTTTAGTCACATGATTCATGTACTTTCACTATCAAACATATCCATTGTACTAATCTCGTATCCATATCATATTCCACCAATTATTATTCTATGACATATCAAGCCTGGTATCTACTCGGGATTCCTCTATGACACGAATGTCCCTCTGTAATTGGACTCATAGGTCCCTCTAATTTTAAATCCAGAGCAAGACCGTCACGGATCCTCTTTAATCATATGATTCACATACTTTCAACACCATAAAAAAACATATCATTTCGATCAACTAGATATCCTGATTATATTCAATCAAATAATTTCAATGCGGTATATAAATATATCATTTGCACTAATCATATATCCATCATCTAATACAAATATTCATTCCAATTTAAGACATAGAAATCAACCATATAGCACACATAAAATTAAAAATAATTTATGCACACCTGATAATCAACATATAATCTAATCGAACTCCTGATTCCATCACCTGATTTACAACTCACAATCATATGCTCAAACCATGAATTTTTATTTCTTTATGGATTCCATATTTTCTTCACTTTGTCAACTTTCGTTCGTCTTTCCCTTCCCCCTTTCTATATTTTTCTCTCTATCTCTTTTTTATATATGGAGGTAGTGTCTGCTGAGCTTAGTCCCACGTGTACTATCATATTTCTATGTGCACAAATAATATACTATGTAGGCTAAAGTTTGATCTAATTCAAAAATTCTCATAAATTGTGTCCCATATATGTACAAATAATATAATATAGTATATAATAGAAAGAAGAGTACTATTACGTACATTACATTAAAATAATACTAGTAACGAATAAAATCACTATACTTATGTAATCTAAATCCTCATACACGCATACTTATATAAGCGCAAACAACTAAATTCAAGTAATTAATTAAAACGCTATTTTGGCATTAATCATTTATTTTCCATAATGCAAATGACAATATAAAATATAATGGCAATAAAATATGTAAGAATAATGCATGTTTTTTTGGGTCAGGGAGGTCACATGATTAAAGATTTACCACTATCTCTAATACTCCTATTATTTTATTTTTAATGTATATATAATTGCTTGTCATACAACATTGAAATATGGACAGAGTATAATTATCTCATTAAAAAATTCTTGTGATTTACACGTGTATAAGTATGTAAATATTGTGTATATACTACCTAATTTGCCGGAGAATTTCACGTGGTGAAAAAGGGGCGATTTGCAAGTCAATAATTCATCTTAAAGTAATTAAAAAAATGTCACACTTATTATGCATGTGTGAATGCTTCCTTAGTTTGGCCTACAATATTAAATTAATGGATCATGACTTTTTAACTCCAACGATTGCCACTTTATCGCTTTCTTATTAAAAACGTGGGTTATTTGTCAAATCTTTGATGATCGGATTTCGGATCAATTTTTTGTCAAATTCATCCACAAGCTGTAGTTTAATTGAATACAAATTAAAGCCAATCCAGAAATTTAAATCTTGTGAAAGATATAAATCAAAACTAATCCGAAAAGAATTTACTACAATCCAAACCAAACCAAAAGATTTGAATAAAATATTTTATACTACTATTTAAAAATACATAGGGCATGTTAGGGTGTCATCACCCCTTAAAATAACATCATACCATCATTCATAGCCAATTATTTGTACACATGGACGAATAATAAGCTGCCACGTGGCAAAAAAAAATCTGAAAAAAGACGTTCAGTAATTTGCTGGTCTTTATCCGGCAATTTTTCTTGTCCTATTAGAAATGGGCCACTCACCCCTTAAAAGGCCTCATAAGGGGGAGGATTATTCACACTTATATAGAAGAGATAGGATCATCACCAAGCCGATGTGGGATAAGATATTAGAATTTTAACACGCCCCCTCACGTGTGGGCCGGAATGACACATCGGACTTCCATCACGTGGGTAGGCAAGAGAAGAGATAAAGAGATAAACCATCATCGACTTGGGCCCCGCTCCGATACCATATTAGAAATGGGTCACTCACCCCTTAAAAGGCCTCATAAGGGGAGGATTATCCACACTTATATAGAAGAGATAAGATCATCACCAAGCCGATGTGGGACAAGATATTAGAATTTTAACACGCCCCCTCACGTGTGGGCCGGAATGACACATCGGACAAGATATCAGAACGGACCCAAGTCGATCGATGATGGTTCTCTTATCTCTAGCATTGCCTACCCACGTGATGGAAGACCGATGTCCTTTCCGGCCCACACGTGAGGGGGCGTGTTAAAACTCTCTAAATTCTGTCCCACATCGACTTGGTGATGATCCAATCTAATCTATATAAGGTTGGATAACCCTCCCCCTTATGAGGCCTTTTAAGGGGTGAGTGACCCATTTCTAATATGGTATCGAGCGGGCCCAAGTCGATGATGGTTTTCTTTTATCTCTTATCTACCTCACGAGTGGAAGACCGATGTCCTTTCCGGCCCACATCGATGATGGTTCTCTTATCTCTAGCATTGCCTACCCACGTGATGGAAGACCGATGTCCTTTCCGGCCCACACGTGAGGGGGCGTGTTAAATTCTCTAAATTCTGTCCCACATCGACTTGGATAATCCTCCCCCTTATGAGGCCTTTTTAAGGGGTGAGTGACCCATTTCTAATATGTCCATCAATATCCGACACACTATACAACAATCTATAGATTGCTTGTGTAGTGTTTGTAATATTGCTGTGTAGCGTTTATAATATTGCTGTATAAGTAGTGGCACGATGTCACTTTAAGAGTGGTTGTCATTTTAACATAAACCTAGATTCATAATTATTATATATATACTGGGTTATAATGCATTTTCCTTATTTTTTTAGTTTTAAAACACTAATCTGAACCGAACGGGAAACTCAAATTTTGATGAATAAAAAATTAAAAATATTCAAATCAAATTAAATATATTAATTTAGTTTGGATTACGAATATTTCATCTACTCAAAACATAAAAATTGTTTTAATGGGCAATTTCGTGAATGTTCAAACAAATGTCGAGTTCCAATACACACTGCCCTAAAAATGCAAATTAACAAACAAATCAAAATTGTTGAAGAATGAAATATTTGACCAATTGTGGTGCATTTAGAATTACATTACCGATTTTACGTATACATACCAAAATATGACAGCCTGCAACACACACATAATGTGACTGAATATAAGTAAAATAATGGACTATAGATTTTGCCGACAATTTTGATAGAAAAAATTACTAGGAAAAAATGTCAATTATTGACACGAAATGATTATTCGTTGCGAAGATGAGACCAATATATATATAAGGTAAAGTTTATCTGAATAAAGATAAGATTAAATTCAATATCTTTCGCTGAAGAGAAAATTAAGTGACACGACTTAATTACGAGTTTACGACCCATTTTTATAACATTATATGTTTCAACCCCATTTTGAAAACTTTATAGTTCCTCTTAATTTATTTAGTGCATCGATTGATTTCTAAAATAATTAAATAAATACCAAATCATGTGGATGTGACAAAAGTAGAAAGTGGAAGTTAAATAATACTCCCTCCGTCCCCTATAATTTATCATCATTTGATCCGACACAGATTTTAAGAAATGTAATAGAAAGTGGGTTGAAAAAGTTGGTGGCAGGTGAGTTCTATTTTTATATATTAATTTTATAATAAAATGTGAGTGAGAATGAGTTAGTGAAATATGAGGTCTACTACAAAAAATGATAAAAGTGAAAGATGACAAATTTTTAGAGACAGACGAAAAAGGAAACGGGTGATAAATTTTGAAGGATATTTATAATTTTGGTGAACGAAGAAATATCAATTCTCGATTAAATGGACAACTTTTGATCAAATTAAAATATGCTTAGTTTATTCTATCAAGAATCTAAAGTTTTATTAGGTGTATAACAATAAGCATATTTTAAAAATTTTATATGATATTATTGTATTTATAATAAAGACTCAATACAATCTTTCATGTTGGGATCAAATTATTTTATCTTTAGTCCCAATATTTTTCAATTCCCTTAATAATATATGTGGTCATCGGAAAAAGCCAAATATCACGTGGTTAATATTCTCAACTCATAACTTTGTCGTATATAATTAATTACAAAAACCAAAAAAGAAGATAAAGAGAAGCAAGCTGCCAAAAAGTGAGGGAAAATAACAGTAGATCAAAATCGAAATAATTGAAAATAGAAAAATATATAGCAAAAAAAGAAATTAATAGTAATACTTTAATTGAGAGACAAAACGATAAGTTGTTGTCGGTCGTTAGAATGTCCGATTATCAAAATATAAATGTTCACTTTTTACATGGTTGTTAGAGGTCCTATTTGTATTAAAATCCCAACAGTTTTTTTTCTTCTTTCGGAAAGTTTTTTGTTGGTGAATTTGCATGTTTCTTGACTTCCACTTTTAACATGTGTATCGTCCGACGGTCTTTAATGTGAACGATACAAATTTTAATATGATAGAATACGAGAAAAAAGAAAATTAAAGTATTGTTAGTTGAAGCTGAATACTACTCCTTCACTGCATTCAAGAAAAAGAGAGAATACTCAATGAATCATGTTGTCGAAAATGGAAAACGACTGATTTTTGTGGCATATTAAAATGAAAAGGCAAGACTATCGGGCGTGGATGGAAGGAGTGTAATAGATTTTGAAATAACAATCTTATTCGTGCATATGACTCTACTTGATACGTTTTCGATTTTTGAGATGTCTCACACTCAACTTGAAGCATATCCTAAAATAAAAACACTACTTGTTCTAATCATATAATCTTTTTCATACTATACAAAATTTTATGACAAACAGAAAAACTGAATGAAATAGAATGAGACGGAAAGAGTACTATAAACGTCTAAAAAACTTACTATAAACTAGTAATTGAGTTTCATGATTTATCTCAAGTTGGTACATCTTTTTCAGTTTTCATGGTTTCGATTTAGTAAATGGCCTCTCTTAATCAAATTGAACGTGACTGCAATAATATGTAAGTATATACATTCTAGAAGGTAGTGAGTGAGCTATAATGAAAAAATAATTTGGTAGGAAGTGGTAGGTTTCACCCACTTCACTATTGCCAAAATTATAAGCTATCACCAATACTCATAATTCAATATATATACTTGTATGTGTCGTAGCAATAGTATTTCCCACTTAAATAATTGAGACATATAGTTAGATCTTCATTTCTCTGTCCACCTATTACTAAGGGACCCTCACTTCAAACACAATAAGGTTAAGGTCCTTAAGCAAGCCACCCCTCTTATTAACATTTTATGAATATAGTAAAATGTTCATTATGATACTAAACTTTCACAAAATAATAGTACTACATGTTCAAGAATTAAGGATTAAGACTAAAGGCATGCTCGGATGAGGGCGTCATATGCTTTGGTTAACACTGATCGAAGCAAGCACTTGCCTGGAAACCTGTGCGAATCTAGTAAGCACATAGGAGGGGTATTTGCCCCACCTCAAATTTTCTACTCCGTATGTATATTGTTGTTTATAAAATTTATTTCTTTTAGTTCTTTACTAAATGTCCCTCCTTAAATTCTTAAATTTTCATCATATGTAAATTTGCCCTTCCCCACAAATATATGGCTCCGCCCGGGCTGAAAATGGTCGGGTTGGAGCCATTTACATACGTGGGTCCGACCTAGCTATAGCCATTACCGACTATTGTGCATACATGCTAAGTTCTAATAGAATTAAGGCCTAATTGGTCATTTACGATATTATTACTACATGAACCACTTCATAGACGACAAAAATAATCATACTATTATTTGATACAATCCAAAAAAAATCACAATTTTCATTTGAATGTGAAAGGCAAATATAAAAAAGGGATCAACTTTTCTACATTAGTAAGATGTTTTCGCCCCACACTCCCACTCCCACTAATTGAGGTTGCAAATCATCGTGAAAGAAAATGGATCAACTTTATTTTATTATTATATAAAAAAAGTTAAATCCATAATTCTAAATCTAGCCGTATTAAACTGTAATCACTTGGAGTATTTCTCAATCTAAATAAGTTAAAACATTAACTAGAAGCAAGAATCAAACATTGACTAGATAACAAGCAACAAAATAAAAATAAAGTAAATAAATCGAAAACTCAAATAAAGTTAGAATATTGTATATACCTTAAATAATTTAAAATATCTACGGTTACCAAAATGAACTAATTATGCACCACCCATTATATATAGTCCATTCATTAAATACAAAGACAAAACCGCTAAAAAATCATTTTAATTTTCACTTAAAATTAAAACTTTGATGCGTTATAACAGAGAAGCATACAAATGAAAAAACACTTGGCTTAAAGCTAAGTGACTAAGTCCATCCTCATAATTAGTTGGAAATAATAATTAATTTGATCATTAAATAAGTAAATTTTCCAAACTAAAATTTCATACTAAGCCCGTAACTGCGATTATCTCTAAAATCGTAGTATAATTATTAATTGTACCCATAAAGGAATTTAATACGGATTCATTAAATAAATAAATAAATGAATAAATCATAAATTTCGATTAAACTGTGAACAGATCTATGAATATTCAGTTAATTTCAAAGTTTGACCAAATTTTATGGCTGCCAAATAGAAAAAGTTATATATGAATGGGGTGGAGAGTGATTAATTGTTAACTCATCATTTAATGGTAAATTATAACTAATTTAAGGCTATAGGATTTTAGAAAACGTGTGGTCTACAATTTGCCATGTGTAATTTTCATTTTTATTAATTAAATTGTAAAAGATAAAAAAAACTCAAAATTAGGATTTTGGATGAAAATGTCAATATAGTGTTTCGAAAATATAAACACAATGCTTCGAGAATGTGAACACAATTTAGGATTGACATTGTATATGCTTTATATTGACATATTATCTTAGCTGCATTGACATTAACCTGTGTACGAAAAATACGAAAATTCTAGATTTTTTTTTCAAATTTTGACGTCGGAACATATGCATGTAGTATATCGTTGGAATCCTTATAAAATTATCTTTAATTTGATATATGTTATATGAATTTAAAGTATTAGGATTTCTTTTAAAAGTTAGTTATAACTAACTTAACATTAATACCCCTATTGATATTTTTTGGAATTAATCATATGGCCTTATTGACGTTTTTTGTTGATCGTATTGATATTTCGTGGTTGATGATCTAGGCCTTTAATTTGAATATCTAATAGCTATTATTGAGTTGTAGTTAGCAATTAAGCATTGAGTTAACAATATAACACTCCCCTGAATGTGGTAGTGATAAAATACGAACTTATACAGTATATTGTACAAACTCAAAACTGCTCAATACAGCTTCAACACAATTTCAATACAATATCAATATAGTGTAAAATTTCAAGATTTTAATGTCAATATAGTATCAACACAATATCAACTTAGCATCAATCATCGATTACCGTTGAAATTCTGTTGACATTTTTCTGTTGATGCTAGTTTGTGATCTGTTGACATTTTTCAATGATCCAGATCATAGTTTTGAGTTTGTACAATATTTGGAGTTTTCATTTGATCATGTCCCTATATTAATGAATATATTAATTACGTCATAATTATATCTATACTAATACGGATTAAGATAAAAGAATATAATTAATGGATTATAAATTAATTTTATTAATAGAATATCCATCAATGGCTCGGCTTATTCCCCAATCTGTTTCAGGCGTATTTATACACATCTCTCTCTCTCCAAAACTTCCATCTTCGCCTCTCTTTCTCTCTCTAGATTGTGTCGGTGTCGGTGTCGGTGTCAGATCTCCCCCCACACCAGCTGCTACAGCATAAAGGTTTCCTTCAGATCCACACATTCGGGCGCTCTTTTGCATTGTGCAAAAGCCCAATTCTGTATATAAATAACATCGGAGGGTTTTCGAATCATGGGAGGTTTTGTTGCGGAGGAGATGTTGTTTCCTGTCGCTTTTGCTCGTCTATGATTGCGGGCGAGGAGGCGGAGGAAGACGAGAGAGGAGAAGCGGTGCGTTTTATGATCGATCGCTCTCTCTTTGTCTTCAACGATAATTCGAAGCGTACGAGGTGGGACTGCTCCTTCGCCGTCCGTAGCCGCGGCCGATGGGGCAAATGCGGCTGAATGTGTGCTGAATCGTTTCCGATTGAGGTCTGGAGGAACGTCAATTGAATTGAATTGAATTGAATTGAATTGAATTTTATTTATTCATTCAATTCGTTGTTTCGTGAGTGCTGTTGGAAATTCTTCTTCGGGGGGAGATTTGAGTTTTATCGGCAATGCAGCCTGATCAGCGCAAGAAAGTAAGCTCCTTTATTGTTTACCTGGATGAAATTTGAGAATTAGTGGAGATGTTTATTGATTTGTATTAGAATTTGTATGTTATTGGTTATTGGATTTCCCAATTTATCAGTGGTAATGTTGTAAAATTGATTAGTAGGCAGTGTCTTTCCATTCTTATTAATTTTTTCTTCTGTATCATTGAATAATTGATTTTGTATGTCTATTGATGGAGGTCTCTGATGGATTGACTCAATCATCTGTCTTATGTGATAGATCTCTCTGTTTGGACATTTTTGTTCATAGAAAAATTAGTATTGTTCCTACTTTTAGTTAGGGATAAAACATTCTTTTTTCCAAAAGTAACAATTTGTCTGATTCTTACTGATTAAACAATTTAACAGATACTAAGCTCTTCATCCACTAGGTGCAGTGTTCTTATTTATGTGATTTGTTGACTGGTATATTTCCAATACCATACTATAATTGGAACTTTTACAGTGCAACAATAACGTAGGATCAGTTTTGACCTATTGCACAATATTACATTCTTAATAAACTAAAGTTTGAACAGTAAGCTTAACTTAATGGTCATTGTGTTGCAATGGACTAACATACTTTCTATTTTGTGCAACAGGGTTCGGCGGAATTGGAATTCTTCTCTGAATATGGTGATGCAAGCAGGTTTAAGATCCAGGAGATCGTAGGTAAAGGCAGCTATGGTGTTGTTTGCTCAGCGGTCGATACTCATACAGGTGAAAAAGTGGCAATAAAGAAAATACATGATATCTTTGAACACCTTTCTGATGCTGCTAGAATACTTCGGGAGATAAAGCTTTTGAGGCTGCTCAGACACCCAGATATTGTTGCAATAAAGCACATTATGCTTCCACCTTCAAGGAGAGAATTCAAAGATATATATGTTGTTTTTGAACTCATGGAATCAGATTTACATCAAGTCATTAAGGCTAATGATGACTTGACACGGGAACATCATCAGTTTTTCCTATATCAATTGCTCCGTGCTCTAAAATATATTCACACTGGTAAATCTTTTGCAACTTTCTCTCTCTCATTCCTCTTTGTTTCATAGTATAAGAAATTTACAAATTTCATTGCTAATTGCCATATCTGGTTGTTACTAAGAACCACTTACTGGATACCTAATTCAATCTTAATTTACTGCCTAAAGTTAGATGGTTGTTGAGAAAATGGTTACTTTGTCTCCTGCTATGTGTCTTGACTTGTTGTTCATATGATGGAAAGATGTTTGCTGTCATGTCATACTGAATGGTTAATTGGTTAGTGTTTAATAGTGAGTTAAGGTCAATTTACTGTTTATATTTTTTTTTGCAGCCAATGTATATCATCGAGATTTGAAACCGAAGAATATTCTGGCAAATGCCAACTGTAAACTAAAAATATGTGATTTTGGATTGGCTAGAGTAGCATTCAACGACACACCTACAACAATATTTTGGACGGTATAAAATATCTCAAAGAGAATTTGCTGTGTTATTGAATTTTCACTATTTATCCATTTCTGATTTTTGTTCCGTGTTAAACACAGGACTATGTTGCTACAAGATGGTATAGAGCTCCGGAATTATGTGGCTCATTTTACTCTAAGGTTATTTTATAGCCTTTTGACAATCTTTGTTGATGAGAATTTCATAATGGTTTGCTAAGTGATGTCTTATAACAACAAATAGTGGTCGTTATCACAGAGCTGTTTGCTTTTATTTATTTGAAGTTTGAAATCAGGCAATTTAGCCTATGTTTTTGCATTCATCAGTGCAGTTTGTTCCCAAAGGTTATTTTTCTAAGAAATATCTCTCTCCATTCAATGACCCACCTTTTTTTATGAAGAGGGCTTAGTTTCGATCAGCACCATTACGTTTAGTAAAAAAAATATTGATGTTTAAAACTCCATGTTTATTCAGTATACTCCAGCAATTGACATATGGAGCATTGGCTGCATTTTTGCTGAGGTTGTAACGGGGAAGCCACTTTTCCCTGGGAAGAATGTTGTTCACCAGCTGGATATGATAACCGACCTTCTTGGAACACCTTCTATGGATACCATTTCTCTCGTATGCATTACTCTTCCTTTTCATCATCAACTGTACCTTCAAAATATTTTGATTTCCTTAAATCAGACCTACTCCTGATATTCTTTTTTCTTCTATTCTTTTGTTAGGTTCGGAATGAAAAGGCTAGAAGGTATCTTACAAGCATGCGAAAGAAGCAGCCAGTTCCTTTTGCTCAGAAGTTTCCAAATGCTGATCCTTTGGCTCTTCGGCTCTTGGAGAGGCTGCTTGCTTTTGATCCAAAGGATCGTCCAACTGCTGAACAGGTTTGCTATAACCTATCTATGTTTTTGCTTCAGTTGGTAGTTTTTTGAATGTTTAGGATTTTAATTTGGTTAGATTCCTTCCTTTGTTACTGGGACCTTTTGTGCGTGCAAGTTTACTTATATTCTTTTTACACTTTCTCACATGATGATATTGTTGAAGCAAAAGGTTGTATGAATAAACTCTTTTTCTTTAGGGCATTAATCATCATTGATTTTTGTTTTTTTTTCTTTTCTTTAAATTACTGTTTATGAACTTGCAGGCACTAGCTGATCCTTATTTCAAGGGATTGGCTAAGGCTGAGAGAGAACCATCCTGTCAACCAATCTCTAAAATGGAATTTGAGTTTGAGAGGCGAAGGGTGACAAAGGAAGATGTAAGAGAGTTAATATATCGGGAGATACTGGAGTACCATCCTCAGCTGCGGAAGGATTATATCAATGGAATCGAAAGAACTAATTTTCTTTATCCTAGGTGAGTTATTTTGATGCTGTGCCTTATTTTGTTTGACTCCACTAGATTTGCTAAATTGGACATGTCTCTTGTGCAGTGCACTCGATCACTTTAAAAATCAATTTGCTCATTTGGAAGGAAGTGCTGGTAAAAGTGGACCAGTGATTCCACTTGAAAGAAAGCATGCTTCCCTTCCTAGGTATATATGCAAGCCTATCCCTTTTTTTAGTTCTTAGTTTGAGTTATGGTTACTGCCTTCTCGGGTTGCCTTCATTATAACGGTATAGTAGATACTCACACACACACACGCACATATGTATAGCATACTACATGAATGCTATCCTCGTGTTATGTGACTAAGGTCTGTTAGAATTCCCATACGACACTCACTATGACACCACTTCGGCTAGTTCTCATATTAGTGCTCGCATACAATGGTACAGGTCTACTACCATTGCAAATTCCACTAGAGTACCTCCGAAAGAGCAGCCAGCTGTTGCAAATGCAAGGGATCGGCATAACTCTGAAGAATCAGGCAGCAAAAACTCGAGAGATTCTGAAGGGCCTTACAATAGTTTGTCAAGACCCTTACATCCACCACAGAGGATCGCACAAGGTACTTTCCTGATTAGAATGTTAATCCTACGAACTGTTATGCTTGTTTCCTATGTGAAAGTCTCACTTCCTACATTTAACACATACGATGCACAGCTAAACCAGGCAAAGTTGTTGGTCCGGTGTTGGCGTATGAGAATCCAAATGGCGCCAAAGACTTTTACGATCCTAGAACGCTTGTCAGACACACCGCACTCCCCCACCAGGGTGTCCCCTCGTCTCATCCCAGTAGGAACAACACAGGGAGGATGGAGAGACCGATGGGTGAGACCGGGAGAGACTATCCTACAAATACAAAACAAGCAATGAACTGCGGCATAGCTGCCAAGTTAGCCCCTGCAGACGTAAGTCACGTGACAATAGACATCGATACCCATCCATATTTTACGAGCCGAGCAGGGGCCACAAAGGTGGACCGTTCCGATGACAGGGTCATCGTGGACACAAATCTGCTGCATGCCAAAGCTCAGTATGGTGGGCTTGGAGTCGGTGCAGCAGCATCGGCTAAAGTGGCTGTTCACAGAAAAGTATCGGTGATGCAGTATGGCGTGGCGCGGATGTATTAGCCGAAGGTCTTGTGTAAATCTCAGGTCTGTGCATAAAAAAATGGTAGTAGTGTTGGCAGCAATCTTTCTGCAACTCTTGGCTTTGGATGGTTAGGTCTGGTTAGATGTGAAAAGCTCTTTTTATTCCTTTTTTGTCATGTGAGTAATAAATACTAAATAGTATGATGATAGTTACAATTTCACATCTCAATTCTTGGCAAACTCTCTCTAATAAATACAGTATTATTTTTTTGTCAATTTTATTACATTGGGATGTTATTTATTTATATCAATGCCATGGCACTCAATTAGTTAATTTGATGCAATAATATAATTTTTTTAAATGCCGCATATGAATTTATTTAAAAATGATGACGTGGCATAACTAACCCTTCTAAGCCAGCTAGCATATAAATACTGAAATTAAATGTAATCAAACATGCAAATTGAATGATGAACTTCTTCGTGAATTTCATCTAAACCCTCTACTCTCGAAGCAGTTTCTACTTTCTACTCGATCGGAATCTCGATCGCCGTTACAGATCCGGTGAACTGACGTCGGCGTTGCAGAATAGGTACACCTGCTTCCTCATCTTCCAATTTCAGCCAGCGCAATTTTCACATGAAGCGGTTATTGAAAATATGGAAAATTCGTTTATAAATGTACTCTGTTTGGCTGCGTAGAAACATGAACTTCTGATTCGTTGTTAAGTTAGATGTGGAATTCATTTGGTTTATGCTCGCACATTTGTGTTAATGCTCATGATTTGGCAGCGGAATACTGCGAGTGCGATTCTTCTTTGAATGTATGTTTCGTTGTTATTCATCGTTTCAATATTGATTCATCGAGCGAGTAAATCGAACTATCGAAGAGAGGTGTTGTGTCAAGTATGAAAAATTCCTTTAGTTTTTTGGTTATTTTGCTCTTTACTGCCATACTTTTTGCATTCTGTTTGGCAGCGTAGAAACATAAACTTCAATGCTCATTTGTATAGATGCTTCTTGATTAGTTTCTTTGATGTTCTGCTTTAATTGTTGTTTCTAGAGAAGTATTTAATTCATTACTACTTAATATTTTCTCCTTCGATGCTAATTTGTATTGATGTTTCTGGATTAGTTTCTTAAATCTTTGATGTTTTGCTTTAATTGATGTTTCCAGCGAAGTATTTAATTTATTAACAGTTTCTTCTTTGAATGCTTAATTTGTATTGATGTTTCTTGGTTAGTTTCTTTGATGTTCTGCTTTAATTGTTGTTTCCAGCGAAGTATTTGGTTTATTAATCTATTCTCCTTTCAATGCTAATTTTTATTCATGTTCTTGATTAGTTTCTTTGATGTTCTACGTTAATTAATGTTTTCTCCTTTCTTTGTTGCTTTAATTTTGGTTGTTTTAGGGATCAAAATGTCTGACGAAACACCGATCAACACAGCTCAGGTGGTTGAAACTGCTGGGGATGACGATTCGCCAAAACTCTTAGTTCATCAAAAGATTAGTGATCTTCAGAGTGAAAATGCGAGGATTACTCAGCAAAATGAAGATTACAGGAAGGAGATTGATGAACTGGAGGAGGTGGTTCAAAAAGCTGACGAGTTGACGAGATTATCCGAAGACTTGAAGAGGCGTTTGGGAGAGCTGGAGAGGGATGTTGTAGACTTACTTAGGGGTCAAGCAGAGTTGGAGAGGGGAAAAAGAGACTTTATGAAGAATTGGGAGGAAATTGAAGAGATGGACAAGGCGACCCATGCTGAGCTCAATGCCAAGACTATAGAGATACACTTGCTGCGGGCTTATATTCGGAAACTGGAGGCAGATGCAATCAGTTTGAGGTGTGAATTGGACGAGAAGGAGGAGGAGATTCAGAGCATGAAGAGGGAACTGGCAGTGGTTTTGGAACGCAATAAGGCTCTGAAGAAGTCAATGGGAGGTTTGGAGGAGATGGCTGAGCAACTTAAAGATAAAATCAGTGCCCTTGAGATTGGTTTGGCCGATAAGAAAAAAGTGATCACCGAGCCTGAAGCGAAAGAAAAGAAGATAGCATAGAGTTTTATATGATGATGGTAGTTTGAAGGAGAAGAACAGGTTGGTTGCTGTTGCCTCAAGAAAACTCATATTCAAGCACTCTTAGATGCTCTGTTGTTGGGAGCCTTTTGATTCTGTGTTTGCGGAGTTCGGTATATCAGTTTTATGTGTTCATACTATGCTTGATGAAACTTCTAGTGTCTAATGTCTTGAAATGAACTATTTGATCTATATCCCATTTTGCCTATATTCTACCAAGTCTTTAAATTTGAAATATTATTACATTTGGGAAAAAGTATTGCACTTTACTTGCTAATAGTGTGTTTCTTGTTTCATGGTGTTTCTGTGATGGGAAGTAAATCACCTTTTGTGAGAGATGAATATTTAGAGAGGAATACCAAATATGAATATTTAGATAGCAAAGTGTATAAATGCTTCTACTTGGGTTGATTATGCATCATTTGTGCCATACAATTTGCTTTTTTCATAGGGTTTGATTATGCATTATTTTATGCCATACATTTTGCTTTTTCATAGGGTTTGATTATGCATCATATCTTCCCGTATTAATGCCACGCTTTGTAAAACTATAATATGACCAAATAGTGTTACTACTATTTTGTGACGTTATCAACTTCCAACTAAAACAAAATTTCAAAATTATAAGAGTTCAAAACTTGTAGCGTTTACTGTTCACAAAAGTTACGCAAAATTGCAATAATTTGAAAACCATAAATTCAGCAAAACGACTGACTGACAAATTTAAATGAGTTGTTTACTATATCAATATATAAAAAAACTTCTAGCTATTTACTTGTAATGTACGATATTCATTTGATCATTTCTATCAATACACATACATGTTACATGCATATAAATACACTCAATTAGATAATTTCCGCAATATTATGATTTTTTACATAAAAAACAGAGGCTGTGTTTTGATCATATCAAGAAGAGAGTCAACATATAGCGATAACGCATAGTAATTTAGGAACAATAATCTTTTCCCTTTTGCAAATAAATACTCCCTCCGTTTCGGATAATTCATCCCACTTTGACCGGGTACGAGCTTTAAGAAATGTAATGAAAAGTGAGTTGAAAAAGTTAGTGGAATGTGGATCCTGCTTTTATATATTAGTTTATAATAAAATGTGAGTAGTAATGAATTAGTGGAATATGAGGTCCACTACCGAAAATGATAAAAAGTGAAATGTGACAAATTATATTGGACGGGTCGAAATGGAAAATTGAGATAAATTATTCCGGGATAGAGGGAGTAATGTTTTTCTTTTGTATTTTGAGACCATCAATTGCATAGTACTATTTGATTATCATTTTCATTTTTGAATATAGTACTATTTCATATATTAATATAGTATTAAAATTTAATATACAAATTGAAAAAATAAGTGGAATATGATTACAATACATTAATCTTATGCTCCCTTCGTCCCTGATTAAGAGTCACATTGGTCCATTTTGGTTCGTCCCCAATTAAGAGCCACACTTCATTTTTACCATAAATGGTAAGTAGGTCCCACATTCCACTAACTCAGTTCACTCACATTTTATTATAAAGCCTCCCACATTCCACTAACTTTTTCAACCAACTTTTCTTTACATTTCTTAAAACTCGTGACCAGTCAACGTGTGACTCTTAATTGAGGACGGAGGGAGTAATTAAATGTAAGTGAAACAAATTAATAGAGCATAAAAAATTTATGGGGTATTTATTTTAATAAAAACAAAATACTAGTTTTTTATTATTGGAACACTAATATGATTAAAATAAATGAGACTTTGATGACCGATAATGATGCAATCTGTATTTAATTTAATAAAAACATATGGTTTTTTAACTGACGATTTGAAAAGCGCATCATTGCCTTTTCGCACGTGCCAAGCATAATTCAGTCAATTTGGTTTCAAAATAAATATTTTCCGATAAAATCTCAAACCCTAATTTCTCTGAAACATTTCCAACTCTTCCGCAAGAATAGGTATGCGTGCTTCCTTGCTCTTCCAATTTCATCGCAATTCTCAGAATTGAATAAATTATAGCAAAAATTGGAAGTTCCTTTGTTTTTTTGTTGTTATTTTGTTCTTCACTGCGATCCTTTTTGTACTCTGTTTTGCTGTATAGAAACATAAATTTCTGATTGTTGTTGTTAAGTTCGATGATGAATTCATTTGTTTTTTAGTTAGTTTGTTGAAGTTCTGCTTTACTTGTTGTTTATTTGATTTGATTTATTCATATTTTTTCCTTTTTTGTTGGTTAATTTTTGGGGTTTTAGGAATTATAAATGGCTGATGAAACAGTTGTCAACGGAGAATTTTCTGATGTTAAGTCGGTGGAAATTACTGAGGGTGATGATTCTTCAAAGATTTTAAGTCTAACTCAGAAAATCAGTGATCTCGAGCGTGAAAATGGGAAAATTATCCAGCAAAATGAGGATTACAGGCAGAAAATCGATGAGCTGAAGGCATCGATTGAAGAATTGAGCGGCGAGATTGCGGAGGGTAAGAAAGAGTTGGAGGAATTGCGATCCGAGAATAGGGCGTTGGGGGCAGTGGCAGCTCGAGCAGCGGATCTGGAAGGGGAGGTGTCGAGGCTGCAGCATGATTTGGTGTCTGCGATGAGTGACCTGCAGGAGTCGAATGCGGAAATCTCCAACTTGAAGAGGGATTTGGAGGGGGTGATGGAGAGGGAGAAGGCGAAGGATGTTGAGTTGGATGCTGTGGGGAAGGAGAGGGACTTGCTGCTGGCTAAGGTTCGGAAGCTGGAGGAAGAGGAAGTCAGTTTCAGGGGTGAATCGGAGGGGAAGGAGAAGGAGATTCGGGTCTTGAAAAAGGATCTTGAGGAGTTGGAAGTGGTTTTGGAAAGCAATAAGGTTCTGGAGAAGCTGAGGGCCGGTTTGGAGAAGACGGTTGAGCAGCTGTCGGGGAAGATCAGCGCACTAGAGACTAGTTTGGACGATAAGCAGAAGGTGATCACCGGGTTTGAAGCGAAGGAGAGAGCGGTTGCGGAGAGCTTTTTCAATGGCGATGCTTTGCTTCACGCTGAAACGAGGGATGGCTTCAAGGAAAAGAACTGGCTGGTGGTCGGAGGTCTGGCCGTTGCTGCGGCTGCTGTTGTGGGGGTGGCGTGCTACACACGTGCCTCGAGAAAACACTGAGTTGAAGAACACGCGTAGATGCTCTGTTGCTGGAAGCAGTTAGAGGCTAGGATGATTTGAATATGAATCTACCCCAAATTGATGATGAGGATGAGTTTCAATTTTGATTTTGTGTTGATGGAGCTTTGTTATATGCTACTACTATCAGTTTTATGTGTTTTGGTTTGATTTGTTGTGGAATAATGCTTGATGAAACTGCATCTATCAAGTGTTAGTTTCTATATTCCCACTTTGACTGTATTGTATGAAGTCTTGAAATTTGGAATATTGTTACATTTTAGAAAAAGTTTTTCACTTCACTTGAGTTTGATTATGCATTATGCCTATTACATTGATATTGATGTTATATTGCACCTGTTGTCTCTAGCTTAAATAGATGGATTCTTTAAATGTTCATATCTCTGTTTTGATTTGGCATGGTTGTAGTATTTGAGTGAGGACACGGGATGGGAGTCGTTAGCTGTCGTATATTTTGGGGGTGTTCGGTTACTCTAGACTAACTCTTTTCAAAAGAAAAATAAATGTTTCATTTAGTTATTATATCCACCATATTAGGCCAAATGCTGCATATCACTACGAAAAAGGTGGAGTTTATTGACGGATCGGCTGTGAAATCACCTACGGAGAATTTTCTAGACGAGCGTTGGTGCGATACTTGGCACCAAAGTTCCCATAATGCTAGGCCAAATGCTGCATATCACTACGAAAAAAGTGGAGTTTATCGACGTATCTGCGGTAAAATCACCAACGGATAACTTTCAAGACGGGCGTTGGCGCGATATTTGGCGCCAAAGTTCCCATAATACTACATGTAACAGAATATAAGCATATGTTGTTGGTAGGAGGGAATGAAGCAATTGGTCCGGAAATTGAAATGCATTTTAAATATTTATAATTTATTACAAAGTTGCCATAATATATGGGATTTGTAAGAAACGAAATTATAGCTCCGATTATTCGAAGACTCAGTGTTCATCAAATTATTGATATGTAGCATAATGTTGAAACAAAATAATTAAGACAATATACTTTACTACTAAATCATAGCAAAGCTGTAATAATATGTAATCCATTATTACTAATATTCAACATATATAATATATGAGATACAGTTCTAAATGTGGGTGGGTGTATTGAATCTGAATATGCAAACTCTTGCAAATAAGTGAATCAGATTAAGGAAAATATAATAATAATAAAACGAATATTTGTTGGTTCCGAAGTATAATGAAGTCAATATATTATTAAGATTATTGCTGTGACATCAATTATAGGCATAAATAGTCCATTATAATGTGAAATTTAAATAATTTTCATACTAAACTCTAGGAATCATGAACTATTATGGACCATATATTATATGACAATGTGTCATCCATGTGAACACCATAACAGTAGTGAGAAATTCTTTCTACTTGTAAAGAAGTTTTGATACTTACAATAGGATATTCCATAAGATTATAGGATTATTTTATCATAAGTTATTATTTCACATTTCGATTTTATTAGTGCACCTACATGTGCAATGATAATTCTATTACTGACAGGTTATAGTTACGAATTGACATAATAATATAATTTTGTGCAAAAGTTGCAACTTGCAAGCAGAGTCATTATGGAGATGACAAAACATATCCTTAATTATGTTTCAATGTATATTAAAGCTATGCAATACTGATCATACAAGCTTATATTATAAAGATCTTAAGAATGGGTTTTGGCTTGATAATAATTATTGGTAAAAATATAGGTGTAGGTGAACAATTATTCTTGAGAATTAATGTAGGAATCATTAACACTACATATAACTTGACTAATCATACTAATTGGAGACTCTGAATCCTTTTGTTCATGATTAGATTAATGTTTATTTTACCATCTTGTTTGATTGTTCTTTTTCTCAAAATCATGGCCCGGCGACACTGTATCTCGATCTGTCTTCACAGTGCCAAGATTACACCGTGTCTCACGATTACATTTTGGCTAATTTAATCTTAGATAAAATATATCTTGTCTCATCTAGATTGTATCTCAGTAATATTGTCTAATAAATCGAACGACACAATAGTAGTTACGGCTTAACACATAAGTCAAGACTAATCTTTACATGACATTGTCTTGACCAAGAAAAAGGTTTTAATACTCACAAATCAATAACAATCGAATATTATTATGGTAAAGCGCTACATTACGTTTACATCACACAAGAATTAAATAAATAAATCAAGAATAGACACACACAGAATCTTAAAATCTGGATTTCCGACACTCAACAGAAGCTCCCTGAGGGAATCTGTTTGCATCTGTGCAGTAATTGTAGACCATGTGTGTCTGCTGAACCCATCTGAGCCTGTTTCTTGCCTTGCCGTCCAGCTCCTGAGCCGCGCACGGCGTTCCAGCCGCGCACGATTCGGTCTTGAAGTTCCTGTAGTACGCCGTGAATGGAGCGTGGGACCAGTCCGTCTTCACACGGCCGCCCTGGGTGGCCCAGTCGTCCGCGTTCCAAAGACTGCAGTATACCTTCATCGGCTGCTTCGTGGGGAAAGCCACCCCCGAGCTTCCGTGGTTGTTGAACACTCTGATAGGGCTGTTGTCCACCAGGAATCTGTAAAACGGATTTTTATAATTTGAATAGATTAGTTTTTATTTATTTGAGATGAGTTCTCTTGTTTGGTCTGTTATATAAAAAAATTTATTTATTAATTAATTACATGATCTTGTTGGGACTCCAGACGATGGAGTAGGTGTGGAAGGCGGCGGTGGGGTCGAACCAGAGATGGAACTGCTGCTCCTTGTCACCTTTTCCCTGCGAGTACACGTTTGTGTGGACGGTGTAGGGCTCGCCGGTGGAGTTCCCGAGAAATTCGAAGTCGATTTCGTCGTGGCCGGCGCCTAGAGATGACAACTGCATTTATTGTACACATAAGTTTAAGATGGGCACGACGCATGTTTTAATACACAATTGGTAAAATATGAGAGGTAATGTAAAAAAAAGTAGTGAATTTTTTTTTTCATGAATAAAAATAAGACTAATTTTGGTGACGAATTAAAATTAAAAAATATGACTATTTTTTGTGGACGAAGGATACTGATTAAGTCAATTAATATGAACGAGTACTGACGTAGAAAGTGGTGACGGTTCCGGCAGAGTTGCCCGGGACGAGTTTGATCTGCATGTCGAATCGGCCGAACAAGAACTCCTTCTTGGATTGGAAGCCGGAGCCGGATTGTTGGTCGAGCGAGAGTGAGAGGCCACGGCCGCCTTCAAGAATCTTGGCGCGGCCGTCGCCAAATGTGATATCGGTGTCGCGGTAGAAATCGGCGGCGGCGGAGGTGATGAGGACGAGAAGGGCTGAGAGGAATGCTAAGTTGGAGAGGAATGCCATTTTGTGTTTGATGATGAGAGTAGAATGAAGGGTCAAGTGTATATATAGTGGGAGATTGTTATGGATGAATGAGCTGGCCAATCAATAGAAAACACCAATAATTCGACGCGTAAATTGATTTACATGAATTCATCATTTTTATGATGAATTGTGATTTTGTTGGTGGACATATATACGATAATAAAGAATGGCATGATGTATCGATATTTTGTAGTATTGGATATACTTTTGTGACCTTATTCTATCGTGTTATTTCCTTTCTTTTTGTTCGATATAGTTCGATTGATTATGACTCATTATCATATAATTATCCATTTAAAATAAAGTTGTGAAATTATTTAATGGGAGGAGGTTGGCTATGACTCATTATTATATAATTATCCATGCAGAATTAAGTTATGAGATTCAGTCTCATGAATTAAACATAAGATATAATCTTTCAAAGTGAACGAACAATATATATATATCCATCTTGTCTAGTTTTTTTGTCTTTGTATTCTTGTCATAAATAAATGAGTTTGCATACTTCTTTTAATTTTTGGATCAAAAAGGTATATATGAGATGAGATGGGGCTTGAGAGAGTCGTTTTATTTAATAAATTCTCATGAAAAACTCAAATTCAAACGATCACTCTCACATAGTAATCAATCATAAAAAGTAAGACACAAATAAACAACCACAACAATCGAGCCAAGGAAAACAAAGGCCAAAGCAGAAGATAATTGTAAAAAACATGCCTTAATAATAATAATAATAATAATAATAATAATAATAATAATATAGTGGGTTTGGTGGTTTAAACTTAGTGGCAGCTTATGAATTGAAAATATAAGAGTAGTAATGATTTCATAGAAAATAGTCGGTGCGGAATCGACCGTCACTATTAGGATGCATTTCAATTCGTAATAGTACTATGATATATGAGGATAAGGTTCATTCTCTAGATCTTTCTAATAAGCTAGGTTTTTACTATTTGAATTTCTTAGAATCGGTTCCATATTTCCACATGCTTCTAAAATAATATACTAATAAATGACTTTATTTACTTGACATCTTTTTTTATTTTAATACTACTTCGATACATAATTTATTCATAGACTAGATTTCTTGCATATTACTACTCCCTCACGCTTTAAGAGTCCCGATTGATCAATGTTGGGCGTCTCACTTTAGGAGTCCCGATTGAGATAAATTAATAAAAAATGCATACAAAGTGTTAAAAGTGGATCCCAACATCGACTAAAACTAATAAAAAAATGTTAAAAGTGGGTCCTAATATCCACTATAACATTTATTTATTGGACACACAATTAAAAGTGGGTCCCAACATCCACTTCAATATTTATTTATTACACACTCAAACACTTTTTTCTTAAAACATGTGCCCGACTCAATCGGGTTTTCTAAAGCGGAACGGAGGGAGTAATAAATAACACTCTTTGTACCCATTTTAAAATGACATGATATTTCAAAATATCCATCTTGATTTTAGAAAAATAAGCCACAATACACAAATACATGTCGCTATCTGGCCATATACTGATATACACTCAAGTGGAAAGTGGAGTAGTTTTCAACGACAAAGAATCTTAAAAATTTCATATGTATTAAATTAAATTTGTTAGCATAAAGCAAATGTGGTCGTGCCGGAGTGGTTATCGGGCATGACTAGAAATAATGTGGGCTTTGCCCGCGCAGGTTCGAATCCTGCCGACCACGCTTTATTTTTTTTACTTTAACGATGGGTCGAGCGGGGTCGGCCATTCGCACCACTAGTTTGCGAATACTCGAGCTTTCTATTAATTTAATTTGTGAATGGTATGCAATGATTTAGAAGCAATTTTTTGACTTTAACGATGTGTCGATGGGTTGGGTTGAGCGGGGTCGGCCATTCGCACCACTAGTGGTTTGCGAATACTTGAGCTTTCTATTAATTTTAATTTGTAAATATAGTATCCAGTGATTGAGAAGCAAAAAGATAACAAAATCATTCAAACGTCTTGCTTCTCTAATTTTGAAATAAAATCACAATTTGATGATAATTATCATCTTTGTGTTAACTTCAAATTGAACATTTTCGATAATTAATTTATCTAAGTAACACCAAACCAACTTGGACTTAGTTCATCAATGTATCTTCTCTCAATAGTTGTTAATTTGGTCTTTGCCCAGCTTTAACATGTTCCTCAAACTTCCTATACATGTATGCTGCTCCGTTGAAGCACGGAAGAACCAACCACGAGCAGAATATAAACTTAATGTAGGGGCAGAGCGGAAGCCTGCAATATATATTAGTACTATTACATTTTACGAGAGTAAGCAAGACAGTCGTATTTATTGAAACAAACTCTATTCAAGTTTCATCGCAAAACCAATTGAATTTTCAACATGCGATCGATAAGTACTTACATGTGAATATTTCAACGATACATTACAATTTTTCTTCCTTTTTAAAAAAATTGTTAATTCTCTTATTTGTCGAAAAATTTACCATTGGAGGATCTTCGATAAGAAAAGCTCGAACAATGTTAGGAAGGAATGTATAATCCAGTAGGTCAGCCATTGCTGATTATCTAAGCTTGATGAAGTCTCCATTGCTCTCGCCGATGCATATCTATATATATAATTATTTGATCCATTAATAAATTTTATATGGAATCATGACCAAATTTGATGAATTTTTTTGAAGCAAAAGAAAAATTTCAAGATTTCTTACAATGGATATAAAAGCATAACTCCGGGCCTGCAACATTAAAAACAAACTAATTGAGTTAATATATAAAGAAGCGTCGACAAATTTTTGATCAAAATAAGAATTAAAATATCTAAAATAAACTACTTATAATATATAATCAAAAATTGAAATTCCGGACGTAGCCAGTGTAAAATTGCATCATAGAGAAATATGGTTAAACAAAATAACCAAGGATGAAAATAAACATAATAAGAGATGTACCCTGCAAATGTAAACCAATTTCTTGCAATGACTTTAAAAATATAATTCATCTCTTTTCTATAGGAAGAAGCTTTAATTATTTTCTCTTTATATATATTTCCTCGAAATTTATATATACGGCTTGAGTACTAGCCCAATGAAATAAATAAGGCCATCCATTTAATTAATAATGAATATTCTTGTAATAATTGAAAAGAATATTTTTATGATCAAGGGTAATATTAATGATACATTGTTTTATGTTCTTATAATCGGGCAAACACCCACACATATACATATAATATGCACATGGAGTACTAATTAATATTGAAGACGATAAATATGTGTTAAACACACACATAATTTAATATTTAACAATTCCATTTCATCTATAATATTTCAAAAAGAAATTCCGAATTTTTGGAATCTTAATTAAAATAAAGAATTAAATGTTTTTCATTCATTGAATTATATAACAAATTGTGTTAGTGACGCGTGCTCATCATCATTACAGCAATTCGTCAATTTTATTATTACTTTTGTCAATTAATTGAATTGTGGGAAAGTTTTCGTTGCAGTATTTTTATTGAAGAAAAAACTAATATTTGATTATTGCATTTCGTAATTATTCTCACCACCAACACTCAAATATTCGATTTAGCCAATTCTTAGCTTGGAAACATGTGCTGTTACTTTTCTTCCTTTATTTTCATGGATCAATAGTTATCTTCGTGTGTTAAATTGAACCGTTTTTTAAAGTAATAAGTAAATAATTTATGACTTTGTTAGATAGAAGAAAAGGTGAGTTTGATCTATGCTAATACAGCTAATAATTAGGACTATCTGTAGTTCTAAGCTAATAATAACCATTATTTTCTTGTTCATGCTGAAATTGGTAAATGTTACTATTATCGTTGAAGGATCTTCCAACACAAGAGCTCGAATAATGCAATGTAGGTGTAGATAATCCAATATGTCAACCATTTTTAAGCGAGATGGCATCTCTATTGCTCTCATTGATTCAAATCTATATCAATTTATTTAGTATTTTTTATAATACTAAATTATGGGACCGGAAAATAAGTATATTCTGGTCTCATAACATTTGAACGCTGTGAATTCAACCAGAAATTTACTATATGTTCGCAATCACCCCGCGAGACTAATTTTTGGCGAAGCCAAGTTTTTTCGATTCACAACTACGGTGCACAATGTGGAATTCATGATGGATATCTACATAAACATGCATCAACACCACAATATCGCCAGAAAAATTATTCTCGTTGGGGACAAATTACAAATTGGGAGTAAAATTATGATTTGATTCGCATGGTATGAAGTCATGTGATTGACCAAAAGTTAACAAAGAGTTTCTTACAACTTTTGTCAACATTAAATGTGTGTTCTTGATCTAATTTTGAAGAATTCTTTCGAATAACCCCAAAAAAATTGTCAGTTTACCGATGGAATTAGCGACGAAAATTTTTCGCTACGGATTACCGACACAATTACCGACAGACATTTCCGTCGCAAATTATTTTCCGTCGGTAATTTCAGTCGTTAAAAAATTTAATCGACGAGATATTTACCGACGGATTGTAGGGACATTTCCATCGGTAAAAAACTCGTCATTAAATTTTTACCGACGGAAAATACATTAATTAAAAAGGAAAAATATTAGCGACGAAAAATTCCGTCGCTAATTCGTAATTCCTTCGGTAAACCAACATTTTTTTATAGTGTTTGCACCCTTTTCTGTCTTTTTCTATCATTTATCAACAAACATATCAAAAATACCAAATGTATAACATATGCAATTTAAGAACATAATTTGCATGATTAACATTAAGTCGCAAGCATCGTGCGAATGTCAAGTCATTTAATAGAACAATGTGAGAGTCACTGTGAGTATGTGCTGGAGCCTACGAATTTAAAGCACTATGTGAATTTAATCGTGCGAATTTCAAGCAATGCTGGAGCGTGCGGATATCAAGTCACCGTGCCAAAAAATTGATTGTTCTTATATTCACATCATTGTAATCTTAAACGCGTGCTTCAATTCAACATCACATTTTCAAAGACATGAAAGTTAGAGAGATAAAACACATAGCGAGAATGTGGAGAGAAGAATTTATTTAATTTTTTGTGATTTATAGTTTAAACTTTCCAATTTAAAGAAATGATGAGATTTGAATTTTTGAGGGACCACCTCAAGATTTGATAGTACTATGAGAAATAAGTGTGGGCTGTGTGGCGGGTACGTTTGCCATTAGATCCTTGGCGAACGTACACGCCCACTATGTCGACATCGACCCTCATGTCACAGTAACATATGAAATCAGCTTTGATTATTCAGCAGTAAATATTAAATTCATTTCCACTAGTATATTTTTGGATGTTGAAAGTTACAGTGGTAGCAGGCCCAAGAAAAGAAGATGGAGGTGTGTATCCTTTTTCAATTAAACAAGAATTAGATCTCAATCTTGCCCACTTCTATTTTTGTTAGCTTATTTCAATAGAATTTTATGATGCAGAAGTCAGCTCCAAATGTTGCATATTTATTGGACGGAGGGAGTACAAGGTTGCGAGTTTGGATTAGAGCTTATGCATCTCAGTGCTGTTTTCACCACTCCAACCACTTTCCTCGTATACTCTTACATCTTCGTCTGGAGATGGTAGCCTATTGTCCAAGAGTTGTTGCACTAATAAGTACTCCATAAAAAAACTAATAAGTAGACAACTAGCTAATTAACAAGAATATATAAGAAAATTAATTAAGTAAAACACTAAGGTACTACATCAGTGAAACCACATTTTGTACAACCGGATTCATTTTTTTGGTAATAGGCAGAGAGAGTGTTTAAGAAGTGTTTTTTTTTTGGTACTAGGCAGTAGGCAGAGAGAGTGTTTAGTAGTTGTAGACTGCAGTTGTGTTTTTCAGGGAGTGTTTTTCTCTGCATCATCCACATATATTTATACTAGTTTCCACCGCCCTTTATTGGTTTGGACTGCCTATAATCATCATATCCTTAATTACAATTAATCTGTCACGCATGCAAATGAATTTACTATGTGTTAAAAATACACATAAATAAAGGAAAAGCTGTGTCCCACAAAATTGTTTTCGAGAAGATTGTCCTAAGTTGGAAAACTGAAAAGAAACTCTTACTGTGGAGACTAGGTTTTTAGGCTAAAGGATGGTGTCCAGAGTTTCTATTTTTACTTGAACTGTGAGTGAATTTGCAAAGCTATAGACAAAAATCAAGGATACTGAGTTTCATAGGAGTGAATTTTATCCCGTGGAAGATCCCATCTATATAAACCCAATTAAATATATTTCTACTTCCCTTAGTAATCTAATAAAATATTTTTCCTTTTCATATTTTTATATTATTTTTTAATTATTGAAAAAATATAGTAAAAATTATAGTGTAAGTTACTAGTACTATTTAAAGTGAGGAGAGAGGTTAAGGAACTAGAAAGAAATATAGCTATAGAAAATGAAAAAAATACTCCCCCCTTTCCAAAAAATAAGGATATTTGGGACGCTAGGAAAATTAATGAATAATTAGTAAAGTAAGAGAGATGAAGAATAATGTAGTTAAAATAGTGTTAGTGGATAGTAGGACCCATATTATTAGTATTTAATGGTGAGTTCTAGTGGTAAAAATTGTAAAGAAATTGATGTGTATAAGTAAAGAGTTTGGTAGGACTTTCCATATTGGAAAATAGATAATTTTATGGGACAGGCGAAAAAGGAAAATGTCTTTATTTTTATGGGACGGATAGAGTCATATAAAGTCAGAGAGCTGAAAAATAGAAAAGAGAAAAAATGTGATTCACTAAAATATTGTCATATAGCATAATTTAATTGATAAATATAACATTGCTAATTTTGCCCCTTAAACAATCTCAGATGGCTAATTTCAAGCATGGTGCAAATTTCAAGCACTGTGCAAATTTCGAGGATCATCATGCAAATTTCAAGCACTGTGCAAATTTCGAGTATCATGCAAATTTCATGTCACCACCGGGATTAAGTCGAGGAACTTGGTGTCGTGCCAAAGTCTGGGAAAAGTTTTGACAGGAAATATCAATATAAAACTATATTCTCTCCTCATTTTTTATTTTTTTTATTAATTGATTAATTATTTTAGAAATTAAAAATATTAACCGTATAAGATTATTGTTGCATTCTACAAACTAAGCCTTCCAAATCAAATTATACCCAATCACACCTAGATCCATTAACTAACAAGTAGAATATATAGCTCAATTTACATACTCATGCATTGGAGCATTGGTTTCATATGAGTATAATTTCTTGATACATGACTTTTAATTTAAAAACTACATGATTAATATGGGAAAATTGCATATATACAAATATACAATTATTTATAGTCGAAAAAAAATTGATAGCGTGGGTACATTACATGAGTATGAGCAAATATGTAAATGATGCTTGATTCGGGGTAGAAAATAGTCAATTCTTCATATATTCAAATTAACAAAAGGGAGAATGGAGATAGATGCGTTTATATAATGATAGACCAATTATTTTTGGAGAGTCGTCTTTGATACGATCTCATCCATTATAGTTGATTTTGATGTTTGATATGAGCATGCATTTGAGTAAATTTTTAATAATATGGTATGATGTCGAGTTTATTGAGGTTGGAAGTAAAAAGATCTTAAAAAATGGATACAAGATGACGATAAATTGTAGCGTAACAAGGTCGAGAGCACCACATGAGTCGTGTGCGAGCAAGCATACAAGTGCGGCATTGGCGACAATGACGGACACAGTAAGAGGGAGGGGAGGGCTTAAGCACATGCCAACAAAAAAATTTCTTCCTTTTTTCTACTTCAAATTTTTTTGAAAATTTCTAAAGCAAGCTTCAGCCCGTGCCCTTGAAGATTAAATCTACAAAAATTTAATGGTAGAGATACGTTTGTATTTAACACTTATAGCAATTTTGATGCAGCTATAGAATATATAACTTGCTTAGCCATCAAGTCCATTCACTAGGGTACTAGTATAAATAGATGCTCATAGTAGTGAGTAAGCACAAAAAAAAATAAAAAAATACACAACTCTAAACATTTTCTTCCAACAAAACAAAAACATGAGTCTTCTTGTTTCAGTAGCAGAGAATTGGGTGAAACTCATCTGGTATACCTCTTCTCTTTTTTATGTATTGTGTGTGCATGTTTTCATTTTCTTAATTGTTGAATTTTTAGAAAAAATTGAAAATTTATGTGTTAGTGGATAGTAGGACCCACATTATTAGTATTTAATGGTGGATTCTAGTGATACAAATTGTAAATAAATTGATGTTCATAAGTAAAGAGTTTGGTAGGACTTTCCATAAATGGAAAATAGATACTTTTATAGGACAGACGAGAAAGGAAAATGTCTTTATTTTTATAGGACGGATAGAGTAATATAAAGTCAGAGAGCTGAAAAATAGAAAAGAGAAAAATGTGATTCCTCATTTAGCATAATTTAGTTGAAAAATATAACATTGCTAATTTTGCCCCTTAAACGATCTTAGATGGCTAATTTCAAGCACTGTGCATATTTCAAGCACCGTGCGAATTTCGAGTATCATGCAAATTTCATGTCACCACCGGGATTAAGTCGAGGAACTCGATGTCGTGCCAAAGTCTGGTAAGAATTTGCCAGGAAATATCAATATAAAACTATATATATTCTCTCCTCATTTTTTAATTTTTTTATTAATTGATTAATTATTTTGAATTTAAAAATATTAACCATATAAAATTATTGTTGCATTCTACAAACTAAGCCTTCTCAAATTATACTCAATCACACTTAGATCCATTAACTAACAAGTAGAATATATAGCAAAATTTACATACACATGCATTGGAGTATTGATTTCATATGAGTATAATTTCTTGATACATGACTTTTAATTTAAAAACTACATGATTAATATGGGAAAATTACATATGTACAAATATACAATTATTTATAGTCGACTCCAGCTCCGTCGTCGCCGATCCAGCTCCGTTGTCATCGCTCACTGTGCTCGATCCACGCTGGTGCCTCGGGTGTCCTTACGGTTGAAATTGGAGGGGTAAATTTCTTGTTCATTCAAGCTTCAATATCGTTGTTGTGCAACTCAATTTTGAAGTAACATTTTGTTTAAGTTTTATAAAATCCTTAGTTGGAGATTCAATACAATAATGACTTCTAAAATGTCGCCACTTTTTTTAATTGAACTTAGCGAATTTAGTTCGTTCTTTGTGAATTATTGCTTTTGATTTAAGGAGTCCATCATTTAGTTTCTATCCCCAAGAACAGCCCTAGAATGATTTGCTCTTTTTTGGACTATGTATGCTTTAATGCAATCATTGTAATGTACATCTCATGAACATTAGTTTTTCCATTAGGAAAAGTTTACTCATTCCTTCCTCATATCCGGTCAATTTGGAGTTCCAATGAAAATGAAAATTGATTGTCTTTGATACGATCTCATCAATTATAGTTGATTTTGATGTTTGATATGAGCATGCATTTGAGTAAATTTTTTATAATATGGTATGATGTCGAGTTTATTGAGGTTGGAAGTAAAAAGATCTTAAAAAATGGATACAAGATGACGAGAAATCGTAGCGTAACAAGGTCGAGAGCACCACATGAGTCGTGTGCGAGCAAGCATTGTTGCATTACAAGTGGGCATTGGCGAATTGGTAGGACATTGATGGCCGCACGAGTCACGACTCGTGCTTGGCCGGAGGTTTCCCACGCGAGTCGTGTAGGCGTGTGATCATCAGAGGTGGCACAACCCTAGCTAAGTCCACTCAAATTTCTTCCCCAAAATATACACACACTTTTGATCTAATTTCTACACAAATTAATTGTTTAATCAATATTCAAAATATTAAAATTCATTAAATTATACTCCCTCCGTTCCTTGTTAATAGAAGCATTTTCTTCGGCACGGAGTTTAAGAATAGTGTGTTAAGTGGTTAATGAATATAGCAACAGAGAATAAAATAAAGTAAGAGAGACGAAGAGAGAATAAAGTAAGAGAGGTGGTTACTTTTTGCCAAAAATAGAACGACTCAATTAACTTTGAACTCCCAAAGAAGTAAAAAGACTATTAATATGGAACGGAGGGAGTGCTGTTAAGTACTCCCTCCGTCCCGGAGTATTAGACTCACTTCTTTTGGGCACATGATTTAAGGAATTGATATTTAAATAGTTAAAATGGAGAGAGTAAAGTATGAGAGAGGGAAAAAGTAGGAGAGAGAAGAGAGAAAAAAGTAGGTGGAGAATAAAATAAGATAGATGCTTTTTGCTAAAAAAGGAAATGAGTCTAATATGTTGGGACATCCCAAAAAGGAAAGTTGGTCTAATACCTTGGGACGGAGGGAGTAGTATTGTTCAAGTTGGTGAGGTAACACAAACGGAAAACAAATAAAAATTCATCCTAAAAAAGAAATGAGTTAACTTGATTCAATTGCAAACAATAAAGATTAAAGTATATTTTAAGTTCAAATAAAAAAGAATTGCCCATGTTCAAATTCAAGAGATGGTATAACTTCAAATTTCCTAGTTAAGGATAGAATTGAAATGGATAAAATCTTAGATTCAACATTATAAGGTGTCAAGCAACAACTCAAACTTGAAGCGGCGTTAATTAAGAAGCTCACATTCTTCAAAAACATACAAAATCAAACTTTAATGTTAATAAGTAATGAATATTCTTGCAATAATTGAAACAAATATTGTTATCAAAGTTGCTACACTGTATTTTTATTCTAGTAAAGCTGTGAAGACGTGTTCAATATCAGTTGAATTTTATTTCACACACTGTGTATGTGCATATATACAATATGTATTTAAGTTCACGTGTTGGACAAATATTTTCTTGTTAGAATATAAATGCAGTGTAATTCGTTTCAATTATTGCAAGAGTATTCCTAATTAATTCAAATTGAAGGCCTTATTTAATTCAATGGACTAATACTCTAGTATTGTGTATAAAACAATACTCTTGATTTTAACCACTGTCTCGGAAACCAACATCCTCACCAAGGTAAACATCGATGCCAAATACTACAAACAAACTAGATAATTATAAGAGCAAACTTTTTTTTATGCGAATTTTGTCAAGATATCAATTTTGGTCAGTGACATTTGAAAATATCTTTAAGGTCCATAAACTTCAATATAATATCGTTTAAACTATTTTTTCACTGTTTCAAACTTTTTTGGACAAAAATACCTTCAAACTCATAAAAGGCATTTCAATCTATTTATTCTCATTTCTTTATTAAAATATTTAATTTATCTCTCTTATTTATAAACAAGACGCCTATATTATTGAATTGTCGTAATCATCACTTGCATGTGGACTGTGGATTATGTGAAAATGGCGGGTTTAGGAAACAAACTCGTGAAATCAATCATATTTAAGAAGGTCATCGAAAAACATCATCGTTGTTGACCTGCGGTGCCCCTTGCTGGCAATGGATGGCGGAAAAACTGCATTGAACTAACTACGACCATTAAGGGTTGAGGCAGAGCTATCGCACCGTGGGATTGGCGAAAACTCTGAAGGAAAAATTAAATAGACTTTTTTCGACCCTTGTGGGCCGATGGTGGGGTTGGTCGATCTACCAACCCGACCTGGAACCGTCATTGATATGTAGATACAATTAATATATTTTGTACACATTTCAACAATGATACGTACTACTATAATTTTGGCTAAACAAGAACACCTCTCAAGGATAGATTTGGATGTACTACAAAATACATGACTTCATATTATTACCCTTTAGTACCATGATGCACATTTAATGCCAAAATATGTTTTCATAAATGCATCAAGATTTTCAATATACTACTACTACTATATCATTTTCCAATTCTTATTGCCCCTTCAAACAGTTATACTTTTTCTAATTATTTTCAGATTAAAATACAAAGATAAATAATGAAAGATCTCTACTACCAAAAAAAAGGAATGGATGGTTTTGGAACCGTTGACAGAATTTGGATTGCATTTGTCGGGTACGTACTTCTTCTCTTTCTATGCCCATGTAATGTAATCTTTGAAGGCATATTTTTGTAGCCATTGTCTATATAATTTTGAGTATACTATTTTTTTAACATTCCGCTCTCCTAGGGTACAATAAATGCGGCAACTGCTACCAAACGGACTCGAAGAAATGAACAAGGCTAGGGTTTCATTTAAAGAATTTTGACCAAGAGATTTAAAAGAACTATCAGAGTATTTAAAGCAACAACTTAGCCTAAAAGCTTGAATGAGAAAGAGAAAGGGGTATTATAAATAACGATCAAATTCTCAAGAGTACGACATAATATTTAAGATAAAATCACAAGAAAAAGTCTAAGGCCTCAAATCGAAGGAAAGATGTAAATATTCAAAAACGACGAACTCTAAGGTGCATCAAAACTCAGTGAAAAACGACCAAGAGAAAGAATAGCCATGTATGAAGACACAACTATGCTTGAAGTTCATAACATCCATCTTAATTAATTATCATGCTCAACACCCGCCACCGCTCGTCGTCATTCAACCTGCACATAAGGAAAACACATGCAGGGGCTGAGTATTTTGAAATACTCAGTGAGCTCGTTGCCAAAACATTTTATAAGTTATGCCACCCTTACCAAGTGAACTCGAGTTTTACAATTTATCAAATAAAATATCATCGAGTATCACAAAATATTTTCATAGATTGGCCAATCAAATATCTCCCAATTTCTCATCAAAATCCACAATCATATCCATGGTGCGACGAAAGTGTGGCCACACTTTTCGCCCACGAGACCGGCCGACTAGGACGGCTCACGATCCCCTCGTGTACACAGCCTGGTAGGGTTTGCGGCCCGTACTCAGACCCGAATTCGTATAACATATCCAAAACCTTGGCCCAATGGAGCGAACTCACAAACTAGGCTTCAGGCACAATATCAAAATAAAACAAATATAGGCATGGCATAACAGTTAAACCACCCTTATAACACTAATCAATATTTTGCAAGAAGTAAAAGAGTTTAAGAATAAAGCCCACCCCGACTGCTTAGATTTCAAGTAAGTTTCTCTTTTCCTTTATCTGACTTTGCAACCGGGGTTTCACCTTTTAAATCACATAGGTACATACAAATCAAATTCACAATTCAAAACCTAATTCATGCATGTCTCGACGTTTTTCCCTTTTCCCAACGACTTAACTTAATATGACCAAACATAAACATGTTCACTATATATAATTTACTCGCATATCAACTCTAGATCTAACATCAACATATATCGCACATGAGTATTTTGCCAACACACAACACACACACACTCGACACACACGCACATCACACACACATCATGCATACATATTTTCTATATCCCTTTTATCCCACTTTCGCTCAATTAACATGCATGAAGGTTCAAGAATACCGATTAATCGGTTAGAAAGAAAAGGATTCGAGTAGAAGAAGAAGATAATTATAAGAATACCTTTTTGAGAAAAACGATCGGTAGAAAGTAAGTAAAGACTTGGTTCTTCGAAAATTCTTGGATCAAACTTCAATTTCTTCTCAAAGGATGAAGGATTAATGGAGTAAAGTAGGAGAACATTGAGAGAGTGTGAAAGAGGGGGAGGGGCGAAAAATACATGGGGCTAGGGTTAGGTTTTGGCTCCTTATTTATAGAGTCCAATAAGATCTTTAGGTAAATAAATAGAATATTTGGTAAGATCTTATTCTTCACAATTAAATAAATAAATATTGTGAAGTAGGGAGGAAGAATTAACAAAAATAGAATAGGGTATCAAGACATGAAATTTTCGAAATATATGGCTCCCAATTACCCAAGATTTCGTTTTGGTATATTTTACGGAGTAGAATAAAATATCACGGAGCAAAATAAATAAATATAAAAAGGAATCCTCCCACTTGGAGAATGAAACTAGGCGTGTACTATGCTTTAATTAAGGCATGTGATTTTTTTATATTAACTAGAATAGGGTAAGGCAAGATCTCTTGAGGTATGGAAAGATTTGGTAGAATATTTAAATTCTAGGTATGGAAAGAAATCAAATAAGAGGTCAAATATAATAAAACAATTCCTTTCCTTCTACATGTGATTTTCGAAAATCACAAAGAAATAGTGCCTAGTATTTATGGAAATTTTCTCTAATATTCTCACTCACCCTTAATCAAATAATTCATCTCATAAATTAATTAATCACATATGCCACATCATAATAGTCAACAAATTTGACTTTTCAAACTTCTCAATCAAATAAACTCATGTAATAAATTCACTTATCAAATAATTCACATCTTCCACGTCATCGATAATAAATTTTAGGGATCTAAAATTAGGGTTCTAAATTCCGGGATGTTACAATTTTGATGAAGCCAACAAACAATGCTGTTTTGTTATAGTATGAAAAGACTATAGCTGCAGATTATTTGTAACAATTGTTAGTTAATTTGTTGATGGCTTTCTTGATTTTCAAAAGCATAACTTTAATAGAATATAAATCTCATATTTATATATTGTCTTTATAATAGAATGTGAGTGTAATGAGTTAGTTGAAGATGAGGTCTATTTACCAAAATGGTAAAAAAAAGTAAAGTGGACAATATTTCGCGTACGGACCGAAATGGCAAATGTGGATAGCATTTCACAGACGAATGGAGTATAAAATTACTAAAAATCTTTTATGAATGAGCATGATCATATGAAAGCCCACTCAACTAATGGGCTTCATATTGGGCCAAGATGAGGCCCAATAATAGCTGGATTTTGTGTGTTTTTGCGCCGTGTGTGCTTGAGTGGGAGCTGTTTCCTGTTAGTTTCAGCTCTGGATTTTGAAATTCGCGGTTATGGTAATTTGATCGAACAGTTGGTAGGTGTAAATGAGTTCATAATTAATGGAGCTTGCTTATGGGTTAAGCTAGATTTATTGATAAGTAGGCTTGAAAGATTACTTTTTTTTTTGTCTTTCTAATCATTTTCTTTGTATTAAGCTTTGTTATAGTGATGTTTATGATTTGAGAGAAACCCGTATTCCATTGTTTAAAACACATCCATAGAGATGAATGCAGCCCAAGCATCCTACAATCAAGTCATAAGTTAAGACAAGAACCCTTTGGCCAATTCTCAACTTGTGCAATGACTCAAACTCACCTGAAGAATCAAAAAGGCTTTATCTGCAACGTACTTCTGTTGGGGCGTTGCGCCTCTTTGTTGGAGCTTGCCCGGGTGCAGGCACAGCCGCGCCTTTTGATATGATTTCTTCACTTGGGAGGATTCGATTATGCTTGCTAAGGGCACCGGTAACCAGCCACTGTTTGGCCATAAGATCTGAGTGGCAAGCAAAGAGAGTTACATATTTGGTGTAATCCAACATTTACATCATCTGGATTTCTTTATATTAAAAGATCATCTCACATGATGCAGTGAAGAAAGCAGAAGTCTAATGTCAGCATCCTTGCCACTTGACCATAATCTGATCTTCTCATCCAGAATATCCATTTCTGTTTGTACCTGCTTCGTTCAGAGATAGTTAGTCGACTGTCATAAGTTGAAGCGAAAGATCCAAGGCGAGTTATGAGATCACAATGCCATTCCAACCAAGGCCTCAACTATGATGTAATCACTCACGTGTTACTATCAATAACTAGTTTTATGTATGATTGCAGTAGAACTAAAGCTTTATTCCATGCATTCGAGTTGTTGTTCGTCTTCTACTATTTCCCACCTGACCTGCTGCTTATCCTGCAAATGAACAAACAGAAATAACTATCACAATCATATGATGATCCTCAGCAATAACAATGATCAACATGATGATCCATAACAATACCAATGATCCGAAACTGTCTGTGTGTCCCTCAGAAACTTGATGTCCACTCAAAACATCTGCAAAAACGCACAATCAACATCCAATCAACAGAATCAGTCGGTGGTCCAATAATTGTTTTACTTGATCAATTTTAAAACCTATGCAGATTATATTAACTCATGAACACGCTGATGCTGTTCTTGGTGTGGATGATATACGTGTTGTGCAACCTTTTAGTCCAACAAATGACATTAACCCTACTCCCGTCTACCTTACTCAAGATTCAATGGAAAGGTATACTGCACGTCGAAAGAATTTTTGCCCATACTTACAGTGGTAAAATTGTATTAATACTTTTCATTGCCATATCTTATAACTTGACTAGCAAGCTTAAGCAGTAAGACGATTTCATTACATCATTATGATTTGTAAAGTGATACCAATTGGAGTACACATACACTTTTTTTTTTACGTAAAATAGCTGTTTGATATTTAGTTTCCCTGTGGCATTAGTGGATCAGTCTGCAGATATCTTATGCATACATATCTTAGACTATAAACCTTGACATTTATATATTATGTGTTTATAATTTATTATAGTTAAAAGCAAACTGTAAATTGAAAATCTTGCTACCAATGTATTTGCAATATTCTATGCTACATAATTTATTGTTTTTTAACAGCATTGCAGTGAAATTCCCTTACTTGGTTCAGAAAAAGCTAAAGCCTGGCATGGAAATATATAGAGAGTGATTTGACAAAGCCATTCATGGCATCTGGATTGCAGTTTGTTCCTCTCCCAGTTAGTTATATCTTATTCCTTTTACCGACAAGTGTATTGTTTTTTCTGAATATAGTTCTTATGCCTTACTTGTATACTCAAGTTTTTCTGCTCTTTATAGGTGATGCATGGTGAAGACTATGTGTGCTTAGGTTTTCTCTTTGGCGAAAGATATAAAGTAGCTTATATATCAGATGTTTCACGCTTTCTTCCATCTACAAAAAACTGTAAGCACTCACTTTCTATTTGTTACTGTCGATCCAGCCTGGCCAATCTATTATCCAGCAGATATTTGTTACGTATAGAATGTATATCATCATTAATTAGAAGCATGGTAAAGAATAAGAAATCAACTGGTATATCTTATGAAAGCAAATGGTCTAATGAAGTGTTTGAACAGATTTAATTATCAAATGGTCTAATGGTAAGACTTAATTAAAGGGTCTAATGACAAGATTTAGTCAAATGGTCTAGTGATAAGATTTAATCAAATGGTCTAATGATAAGATTTAATTAATAAACCCATCAGTATTCTCTTAAATCTTAGTATTCCTTGTGTCTATCTTGTGAATCTTGTGATACGATTTCTTTAAACGTGTTGAATAACTTCCAAGTTAAGAGAAAATAAATCAAATGGTCTGATCTTGTAACCGGTAGTTGTGATTTATATGCTGTTGTGCTGCGTGACAAAGAAACACATTTTGATTAGCCTGAAGTTAACGGCCATGCACTTGTGCATAAGTCCAAACCTTCTTACAAATACACCCCTGTTTTTGTAGATATTTCAAAAGATGGTGGTCAACAGTTAGATCTTCTTATCTTGGACACTTTGTATAAGGTAAGCTGCTGCACCTAAGATCCTTATACATTCATATTTATAGTACCACTTAGTTCATGAAGAATTTTGCTTAAAATCAGTTCTAGTTCTCGTAATACTTTTTCTTTGATTTGGTAGATAAATTGAAGAGTGCTTATTCTGAAAATGCAGAGAGCTTTCCGTTTTGGATGTGTTTTCCTATATTAGTAAAACTTCTTTATTACTTTCCAGTTATTGCCTTTTTGAAAATCCTTTTGATTTGAATCAGTTGATATGTTTTATTGCAATTCGACCCTTTTTTTGTGTTTTTTTGAAGGAAGGTCGAATAAACTGCTTGGATGAGAATGACCGTGGAGACTTTCTTGGTTTAACTGAATATACTTGATCTTCTAGCAGCATGCACTGAGTTTGAAACTCCAGTTTGTAAACTCAATACCAATTTTTTTTTCAAAATTTCAGTACACATATACAACTGTGATCAAATTACGATATCCTTTTCCTACTTTAAAACACTTGGATAAAGGTAGCCTTCTTGCAGCTTTAATAATAAATCTATTACTACTCATTTATTTATTTTTCTTTCTCCAAATTATTGTTATAATATAAAAAAAAAAAGAGAAAAACTGGCCAAGAAATAGATCAGAATGAGATATCGATATTATATTGTTATAGAGGCTATGATGATAATAATTAATAAGTAGGTTGACAACAAGTAAATACCCGGGCTGCCGAAGAAGCCGCCAGCCTGGTTCGAGGTGGAGGGGTTGGGTCGGGTGGCTATGGAATAATAAGAGCAGCTGATTTCATGGTGTGATTTGGGAGAAGATTTGAAATGAGCGGTGTGTAATAAAAGTACACCAAGATCTGAATCGCGCCAGCAGCTACACCAACTGCATTTCCAACCTACACCAAAATATAGTCATGTACTCATTTATAAGATCAATCCATAATTCACACTGGAATGATTCATTGTTATTTAATGAACTTACCACAATGTAAAGGTTGAGATTAATAAGGCGGCCATATATTACCCAATCGATCCCATTCAATAAACCAGCAAAGCAGACCCAAAATGGAATGAGCTCGGTGTTTTGGGTAATCATAACTTGTCTCTGTTATTAGTTGACATGTCAAATGCTGATAGCGCTAGCATAACTCAACGTAAAGATGCAAAAACTCAACGTAAAGATGAAAAAATATACCAGGGCTGTCATCGGAGACAGATACATGATCGCCATAGAAATGGAACTGACAGTCCCTAAGACGATGGATCGAATGGCCAACGTATGAATGCCAACGAAGGCAACTAGAGCTATCATTCCAAAACCAGCAAGCTCCAAAATGAGAATAGCAGATATGATGCCCTGATTGCATAAAATTTATCAAAATTGATTTTGATAACAATCACGTAAATACAATACTACAATACTAACAACATTATTATACTTACCCTATTCTCCTGGTTTGTGTACCAGAAGAAGACGGCCAGGTACATCACCGACGGTGTAAAACCAAATGCATTTAAGCTGGTCAACAAAATACCGCTGAGGGTGTGCACCATTGTTGCACCATAAAGCATCCCGAACATGAAGTTCTGCACTGAGGCTAGGAACAGATATGGGCGCAGTAGCCCTGTTCCTCCATTTTGCCGGATTTTCCAACAGATCATCCTATTGTAAAAAACTAGTTAAAAACTCAGCTAGAACGTGATTAGTTTTTTCTTAGTCTAATCATTTAACTGCTAATCTTAATTAAACGACATAATCTGAATCTACTTCCTTATTAATTAGAGGCAGAGAAAGAAGTAATTACGCTGGAGAGATGATCAGCACTGTTGATAGAACATAGCCTACATCAAACGAATTAGTGCTCGCATTAATTTCATGAAGAAGAAAATAATATGCTAGCAAATGTTCCTAAATCCGATTAAGATTTAAATCAGTAGAGTTCCAGCAAAAAAAACAATATGCTGGCAAATTCCATGAAATAAAAATGCCGAAAGTGTAAACGAAATAACTCATAATGAAATGTTCCAAAATTTTGGTTAATTCCAACAAGAAATAACAATTTGTTTACTCTAATGAGTACCTTGAGATTGTGAATCAAACAATCGTGATGCAAAAATCACGATGCAAAACAAATAGATTGTCACGGAAAGAAGCGTCAAACTTAAAATGGTAAACCTACTCACATTTTCAGAAAACACGCCAATACAAAACAAATCGATGAAGAAACTAAAAGTTCACGCTCAGTTCTGGAGCGATGGAAAGATGCATGAACCTAAAATGGAAACACAGGTCTCCATGCTTAAAATTACAAAAGAAAAGGATGAAATACAAACCAATAATCCCCGTGTTGGTGAATTTCTACCTTAAGGTTTTACTTTAATTTCTCAATAAATATCTGCAATTTAATTATCTCTCAATCTATTTACTGAATTCCTATCTTACTATAACCTTTAGGATTGTGATCAAATAACAACTCTAAATATTGTACAAACTCAAAACTATGATCTGTTGATATTGAAAAATGTCAACAGATCAAAAAAAAACATCAATAGGAAAATGTCAACAAAATTTCAACGGTAGTCGATGATTAATGCTGTGTTGATATTGTGTTGATACTGTGTGGAAATTAAAATCTTTAAATTTTACACTGTATTGATATTGTATTCAAACTGTGTTAACAAGTTTTGAGTTTGTACAATATATAAGTTTGCATTTTATCACTACTCATAACCTCTATCTGCAATTTAATTAACTCTTATGAGGGCATGTTTGATAAGGTAGTAATGCATAGATATAGATAGTTATATGAGTATTTCCAAGCGTTTGGTATACTAGTTAACCTAACATGTGAGTCCGTGTTTTTTCTCTATGGCCCATTCGAGCCCGAAGATTTTTTCTAAAATAATACCGATATGTATCTCACACATGTGGTGAGATACAAATCTGCCTCAATTTATTTACATAGAAAAGAAAAAGAATTCTCCTTCGTGCCCTTGCGTCAATATCTTCCAGAAGTCCACTGCATACTCTTCCTTCAAATCTCATGAATAATTAAATCAAAAGTTCACTAGCAAAATTTCCATTCGGTAGGTGCTTATTTATTACTATCAATCTTTTTCTTTTTTTTTATTAATTATGAAATTTTTTGTGAGTAATTCAATTTGTTGCCACTTGTGATGATTTATGTTGATTAATATTGATTTGGAACAAAAATATTTTCTCATGGGTTTTTGAAAAGCTCTGTTTGTAGCTTTAATCAACGGTAGGCTTAAAGAGCTTTGTTTATGAAGAATTAATAATGGCTTGCTTTTCTATGTAAATATAATGTTTTTTACCATTCAAAGAAGAATGGAGTAGTATTTTACTGCTTTAAGTTTAGAACCGCCGAGAAATGACGATGGAGAAATGGAGAGGGAATTGTAATGTTTGTTTTTTTAAGCATGTCAACTAAGGTATAGCTAAAAACAATTTAGCAAATAAGTAGATTTGTATAAGGTCAAATAAGTCACTGCATATTTAATTTTGATTTCATAACATTTATATCAAACAAAGTGGACTTATAAGAAAAGAAGTAACTAAGGTATCAAACGCGTGATATTAAAATCAAATCGTATCCTAACTTGGTCCTAACTCCTGATAATTTACTAACCATCTTCATTTTTTTTTCAATTTTTTAAAATTATACAATTTCTACATTAAGAAACTTTTGAACAACATAACACTACTAATGTGGAATTAGTGTAACACTACTAAAAAACAAGCTAATTACCGAGGAATTTACGGGCGAAGGAAATTAAAGGAGTGAGGGCGAGAGCTTCAATAGACTCCTCTTCTATTTCTAAAATAAAACTATGCTAAGTACGCAATCAATTCATTCCTTATGATATAACCTCAGGATTGATAGCATTTCCCTAAATAATTCATTCAAATAAATTAGTTTTTCGGGATTGATATAGCAGAATGTGACACTATGATACATCAGTTGACATATTTGCTTATTTTAAGGTTATTGAAATAACAAAAGACATTTAAGTGAGTGTCGTAGAATTAAAAAAGTGAGCATAGGGAATTAAAAAAAAAAATAGAGATATATACGATGACAATTTTTTTAAAGCAGCATTTGTTAGTATTGGGTAGGCATGTTAATTTTTATTGGGCCTTTTTTTGGAGCTTTTTGGATATTCTAATTCTAATATAAATAAAATTAAATTCTTATATTAATTATTTTATTTTTGTAAAATATATTTCTATTTTGCTTAACTTACAAAAATTAAAATTTGAATTATATTTTATTTATTTCGATAGTACTAAAAATTATTTATTTCGGTCGTACTAAGTTTTTGTTCTTGTTTATGAATATCTATGTTTTGTTGAACTATTTATTTAATCAAATTATATGTTTTTTTTCCCTTTTGGTCCTTAGTCGCACATTTTCCTTTATTTGCATATCTTATTCTAACTAACACATACTATTTGATCTTTAGTTGTACATCTCCCTCTTTGTCATTTGTTTAATTTTATTTTACTCCGTTCATATCGTAAATTGAAATTGTCGAATTTGCAATGTTTCATTTAGAGTTCGGATTTGCAATGTGTCATTTAGAGTGAGTTGGGAGGAGTGTATTTCTATTTTGTTATTATTTATAATATTTTTAATTATTTATAGCGTTCTGAATACTTTATTGTAATTAACACGCATTCTTTATCTATAAATATCAGTATATTCTCTTTACATCTCTCCTTTTCAATCTACTTACCTTAAAATTTATCTTCATATTTGAAAATCTTATGTGAGGCTGACTGTATAGAGATCTATAAAAAGGAGAAGCAAAGAGTGTACGAGGAATTGGATAAATTACCCGGGAAGGTCAGCCTTAGTGCTGATAGATGGGCTACTAATGGAGGCTCAGAGTATCTATGCTTGATAGCACATTACATTGATGATTCTTGGGAACTAAAGAAGAAAATTTTGAACTTTTTGTCTGTTGATACTTCTCAAGCAGAAGACATGCTCTCAGAATTGATCATGACGAGTCTTAGAAATTGGGATATCGACAGAAAGTTATTCTCATTGACTATTGATAATCGTCTCACATACGACAAAATTGTGTGTAGAATCAGAGACCAACTCTGTCAGCATAGGTTCCTCATGTGTGAAGGACAATTATTTGATGTAAGATGTGCAGGAAGTACCGTGAAGTTATTGGTCCAAGATGTCCTGGAAACTTCACGTGAGATAACCAACAAAGTTCGTGAAACTATACAGTACATTAAAGGTTCTCGTGCAACACAAGAAAAATTCGATGAGATAGTACAGTTAGTTGGCATCAATGGGCAGAAATGGCTGTCTACTGATAATCCATTTCAGTGGAACTCGACGTATGTGATGCTTGAGGCTGCTTTAGAGTACAAAGAAGCCTTCCCTCAGTTGCAAGAACATGACCCTGACTTTTCTATGTGTCCTTCTGGCATAGATTGGGACAGAATGAGGGGCATTACGAGCATCTTGAAGTTCTTTCATGAAGTCTCTAATGTCTTTGTTGGTCGCAAACATGTCACTGCAAATTCTTATTTTGCTGAGATTTGTGACATTCATTTACAGTTGATCGAATGGTGCCAGAAGTCAGATGATTTTATCAGCTCTTTGGCATTGAAATTGAAATCAAAATTTGATGAGTATTGGAAGAAATGCAGCTTGATTATGGCTATTGCAGCCATCTTGGATCCACGATTCAAGATGAAACTGGTGGAGTACTATTATCCCCAAATCTATGGTGATAGTGCTCCTGATTGCATAGACATTGTTTCAAATTGCATGAAAGCTCTTTACAGTGGTCATGCTATCTATTCACCTTTAGCTGCTCACGGTCAAAATTCATCTTCTGAAAGTAATGGTAGTGCTGTTAAGGACAGACTTAGTGGGTTCGACAGATATCTCCATGAAACCTCAGTTAGCCAAAACACAAAATCAGACTTAGACAAGTATCTAGAGGAACCACTTTTCCCTCGTAGTGCTGATTTTAGTATATTAAACTGGTGGAAAGTTCATGAGCCAAGATATCCTGTGCTTTCCATGATGGCCCGCAACATATTGGGGATTCCAATATCAAAAGTTGCACTGGAATCCCTATTCGATACTGGAGATAGAGCCCTCGACCATTCTTGGGGTGCTGAGAAGTCTGATACTCTGCAAGCTTTGATGTGTTCTCAAGATTGGATGCGCAACGAAGTGGAAGGTAGATGCCTTATACCATATTTTTGATTTGTAATATTATGCACTTTCTGCTCACGTACTCTGCATTTTGTAGCAACAGATCCCAAACCTCCCGTCTTTGCCTTGCACAGCGATGCAAATTAGCAAACTTCTGGTATGGTCCTTTATACTACATGTTCCAGCTATGTATTAAAGGTGAATTTGTTTTCAGTATTTTTATTCTTGTTATTTTGAAAATTGCACAGTGCAGATCTTCAACTAGTTTTCGGGCAATGGATGATGGTGACCTCTCATCCAGGTGTTAGATACAAAACTAGTCTTCTCGCGTATTTATTTTTGCCGCCTGTTTCAATGGCGAGAAGAAAGGATAACATTAATGGAGAAGTGGTATTCATGTATATAATGAGGGATTCTTTGTGTTTCAGCTATATTTAACTCATCTGAAGATGTATCTGATATGCAAGGTACTGCTACATACCGGATTTTTGTCGGAGTTCAATATGCAGGGCGATATAGCAAAAGTTCATATTTGTTCATATGCTTTAGCTTTGAATAGGATCTGTTAAGATAAGGTGGTCCAAACTTTTTACCATTTTTCCAATCATTTATCCTAATGTTGCTGGAAAATCTGAAGTTCTGACTGACGATATCCCATTGAGCTTAACGTAGAGGTTTATTTTTACATTCCTTTGTCAGTTTCTAAATGTGTATTTAACCTCTTTGTTTAGAGCAATGGCGGGATACTAGTTTACTCGTTCTTACAATTTGTACATTTCAACAAGAGTAAAGGCCAAATATGGTCCCTAACATATGGTCGTTTTATCAATTTGGTCCTTAAATTCGGACCTGAATCGGTCCTCACTTAACGGTTCTGTTAAAAAATAGACGGTCAACTACAATTTGACTATATTAACTTAATAATGATAATTAATTATGTCTAATTATAATTTTTAATTTCTATTAGAAAAACTTGGAAAAAAACGTAAAAAATACAAATACAACACTGAATAAATTAAACACACAGACTGGAAAATGGGACTTTCAATTTCTCCTTCCCAAAGAAATTATGCTCCGATGCCCGCCTCAATCCCTCCGCCGCCGCAACCCTCGCCGCCTCAAAACCCGCCGAAACCCATGCCGCCTCAAAACCCTCCTGTACGAGCTCCGGCTCGTAAAGGTGAAATTTTTATCTCCGTTTTTTATTTTTTATTGTTTAGGGTTGGGGTTGTGAGAAATGTGTGATTTTTTATTGATTAGGGTTAGGTCTGATTTTATAGGAATATTTTGGGGGAAGAGAGAAAGAATGAAGAATGAGAGAAAGAATGAAGAAAGGAGAATGAGAATGAAGAGAACGAAGACGTTCCTTTTTGTGTGTTTTACACAATTATATTTTTATTTTTCTGAAATAATTTAAGATATTAATTAAAAATGGTTAATTTCGGTCAAAACATGATTAAATAATTTTGACCGTCAATTTTTTAACGGTTCTGTTAAGTAGGACCGATTCGGGTCTGAATTTATTTGTGAGGGATCAAATAATCATAAAGATAATGTTAAGGATCAAATTGATAAAACGGCCATATGTTAGAGACCATATTTGGCCTTTACTCTTTCAACAATCAATTGTTCGAGCTTCGTGCTCCTTTGAGTCAATAATCAGCCCTAGTTGTTACATACATGTTTTAAACCTAACAAACACATTTGTAAAAGCCTCACAGCTTCTTCATGGAGATATGCATACAGTGCTCGATCACCTACTACAACATCAGAGACAGTGAAAAGGTGAGTGCATATAACCCCACCCCATGGATGCTTAAGAATTATTGGAGGTGGGCATGGGCACCCAAAGAAGGTGCAATATTAGTGTGACCTTTCCACTCCATTGTTTTCTTGTCTGCTTTCGTTTCCACGTACCTTTCGTTGCTTCCTTATTTATGTTAATACAAGCACTATGATTGTGCACAACTGGGAGAGCCCACCACTCTAAACCTCTAAATACATACACTTTGGTTATGGAGATGTTACTCAAGCAAGGTGGAAAGTGGGGACTCCTTTTCTTTTGCATTAATTGAAACTTGGTGGTTTTTCCATCTTTTGCTATGGGGAAAAATCCTTTTTGTGCTTAGCATAACTGTCTATCCCTATTATGACATTTTTGTTAGTGCTTTCTTTGTAGGGTTATGATTGTGTATTAAGAATTTGGCTTGACCATTTTTAAGATTCTAATTTTGTCAATCCTGGTTTTATATTTATATCACCTGAAAAAAGTGTGATTTGGTTCTTGGTTATGACCCAAAAGATGTGAATGAAAGTGTTTATTTAAGTAGGTTATACCAATAAGAATATCCTAGAATTAGCTCTTAGTATGATGTGAAAAAAGTGTGATTTGGTTCTTGGTTATACCAATAAGAATTTCCGAGAATTGCACAACTAGTAAAGTTGAGAAAGAGAATGGGTTATTACCACTTTATGTTCTCATTTTCTCCACCTTTCAAATAAATACTCATCTCAATGCCTCACTATTTTTGCTTGCCCATACATCTCTTTTCTCTCTCACACACACACTATGTGGCAAAGTCACTTTTTCAACCTTTTGTTGCATATGATTTTGTGGAGTTATTATTATCAATACTACTACTATTACTACTTGCGTATGGGCAGTTTAGTGTTAGTTCTTTAATGATAATGAGTGTTGTATTCAATTAATTTGAATATGAATCACTACAAGAATTTTGTTGGTCGTTACGTCTTTGTCATAAGAGTTAATTCGAATAAAAATAAGCAATTCTTGACAGTTGTTCATAACAAGTTATTGGAAATTTTGAAGTTGCAATAGTCTAAGTTAAAAGACATTAAATTCTGTGCGTATATTGTGATTTGGAATTAGTGAATTTTACTTGAATTTATTTTTAATGGAAAACCATTCGATTGAATCCATGGTTTGAGAAAATATTTCCCAAGACTCCCCACTCATTCTCAATTAATGAAAGTGATTAACCTAGCATGAGTCACAATCAATGTAGATCAACATTTGCATGATTTCCATTTACTTATGAAGCAAGCAATTTGAAAGGTAATTATCCAAATCCATATATTTATTAAAAATAATGATTTTTTAGTATACTTACGCTATGTTGATCAATTGGTCTAAATTTGACCGTGGAAAAGTTGACCTATACTTTTGTATCAAAAACTAGTTTATTTTTGCCCTTGATCATATGGTTGGAAATTTTAAAGATTATGATCAAGAGAAAGAAAAAGTTTATGCACTTTCTTTAATTTGAATTGCAATGGCAATCTCTCACTAATTCGTAATCACTAAGCTTTTGCTTGAAATCACACAATTTTGACTTTGTGAATTTGTGTTAACTATATTAGAGCTAGCATGATTGACTATATGTAAAAGGCGTGATCTAAACATTTTTCACCATCAAATCAATTTTTTAGTCCCAAAATCTTTCTCCGAAATTGGCAATGGAAAACCCTTGTGAAATGGAGTATATAAAAGAAAAGATTATTTTATGCGTTACAAACCGACCAAGCTAAAATATGGCGAGTACGTATAGTAGAAAAAAAGAATATGGCGAGTAGCATTAGTAAGTAGTATAAAAAGCAATTAAAAATCATATATAGATAAAAACAAACGTTCTATCCAAAATTATCACATAAGAAAACAAAAGTTAACACACAATGCACATCCTGACAGTATCATCCATCAGATTGAATTCGTCTTATAACATTGCATAGTCGTAGGAAAAGTTCCAAACATCGGAGACAAAACATACAAAAACAAGCAACAAAAGTACACTAAAATTACGATCGGAACAAAAGGATGTTATAGTTTGGAGACAAAGAATTAGAATGCAATTTGTTATATATTTCCCAAATTTGAATTCTGATTCATAATCATTTTAGCTTCGAAATTTTGAATCAACTTGAGTTCCTTCTTTCATTATATTTATTTTTTTATCTATTAAAGTTTGGATAGAAAGTTCCAAAATAGTCACTTTCCATAAGAAGATGTTAATATCACCCATCCTTCCATTCGTTGCCCATACTTAACGCTATTATGATAGGGTGGTTAATACTCATTCAGAATTGAAAGGGGACACACTATCTCATTTTCTTCATTTTCAATGTGTTGTCATTTGTCATTTGCATTTGTAAATTACATCAATTTTTTGTAAAAATTTGGCAAAATTCCGTTCTACATCATTTTCTTTGATTTCTTGCTATATTTCACAAAACATTCAACCTATCGGCAATTAATTCCAATACAACACCAACAACCTTTACTCTTCAATTTTACACCCCTTGACATTTTCATGTTGCTGACTAAGCATACGTGGAAAGTGGAAAAATACGAGAAAACTTATTAAATTCAGTCTTTGGAGTTGACGTTGTGGCACCCAGTGGCGGACGCAGAAATATTTATCGATAAGGGCTGAGATTTCTAAATTTTATTTTAAAGTGTATATTTAAGTAATTTAGATCATTTTATGGGGGCTTTTATACTATAATTTACATTACATTTTTGAATAAATTTTAAAAACAATTAATTAAAAAAAAAAGTAAAAAAAAAATATTCATTGAGAGCTTAAGGGCCTCCCCAAGTACACTTGGGTCTGCCCATGGTGGCACCTCCATCTTTTCACGTTCGTTATTCATTATCAGCGACAATCGCCACATTGCATTTGCCTTCCGATGCTAGCGACGAGCCGCCGACGACCACCACACGCCTATGATGATACTTTTTATTGTAGAGAGGAAATTTAAAGTGAAGATGCAAGAAAAAAAGAATATTCTAATGTGAGCGAGTTTAAAATTGAAAACAAACGTGCACGGAATTGAAGCACGTGAAAATAAGTCGAATTCCAAAACAGAAACTTAACTATGATCAATATTAAAGAATAACAATTGTAAACAAAAGTTTGCTTAAAGAATATTATCCTCGTCTTTTGTTTCATTGATTTGCCTTCTATATATTTTAGTACTCTTCTTCCCTTTTAAGTTTTTTTGTTTTCGATAAAAAAAAAAACCAAAATACTCATAATTCTAATGATACAAACGTGTGGGAGCGAGGTTGGATAGAAGAATTATACCCCTTTTTATTAGGGCCGGCAATATTCGACACGACACGATAATCCGACACGAATCCGCACGAAATTATTGGGTTTAGGTCAAACCTGATTGGGTTCGTGTCCTTATCGGGTTGACCCATTAAGAACCCGATAATTTCGGGTTAGGTTTGGGTTGGTTGCGGGTTGGATACGGATAATCCATTAAAATAATATTATTATTATTTAAAAAATATATATTTTACTTTATTTTTTTTTATTCTTGTAAATTTAGGTTTAAATGGTATAAAATGGATTTTAATTGTGTAAATTAGGTTGTAAAATAAGGTTTAATCGTGTGATATCAGGTTCGGGTCGTTATTGTGTCAGGTCAACCCATATTATATCGTGTCATTAACACGTTCGTGTCGGGTGCGGGTCATGTTCGGATTTGAAGGTAGCAGGTCGGGTTCGTGTTCAGATTTATAGTTCCCTTAACAGGTCGGGTCTGGGTTAGGTCTTATTTGGGTTGAGTCATTATCGGGTCAACCCGATAACGACCCAATCCGCACGATTTGTTAGCCCTATTTTTTACTAGCTCAAATATAATCTTTTCATAAAACATGGTCATTTAAAATTAGGTACGTTAAAGAAAAAACTGTAAAACTAACAAATATCAATTTATGACATGCAGTTACTTTTTTAGGAATTTCACCGAGATAAATATTATTTAGGAAACTAGATCTATCTCTAAGTCAATACATATGCTGTTTTTTTTATTAAGTAATGTGTTCTAATGTTTGTAATTATGTTAAGTAAAAAAAAGGACCCAAATTAAAGAAGTTCGTACTATACAATTACCTTTGCACAATGTTACACATTCCCTTTCATGAAAGTTTAATGTTGAAATGACGCTTAATTTTGTATCTAACTCGAAATCAAGTTTCTCAATTGAGAAGGAGATACAAGTACTTTTTACTGCAACAATATGTTTATAAAGAGAGTTTATATGTTTTAAAAATTGCTAACTTTCTAGCTCGACAGGCTAGCTCGAAAAGCAAAGATTGAGTTAGTATCAAATTTTCGAGTTCCCGGATATTCAGCTCGATTGACTCAAACAGGAAAACACAGTCCGGAACTGACAGATCTGGTCCCGAACCAAATAGATTAACGCGATTAACTTCCCTAAGTGAAAGATCTTTTATGAATCTCAATGTGGTTTTTCTCCTTAACTCAAAACACTAACTAGCCATATGTGATACATAACCTAAAAGGCATGCAAAATTATTTCTTCTATTTCTGTAAATTTTGGAACGTTTTCACCACTGTAAAGAAAGTAAATATATTAGCCACTTGAGTGTGACAAAAAAACCCAAAATACCCTTTTGTACATGGGTTTGCTAAGACATGTCTGTTCCGAACTAACATGTTATGTTAAATGTGTAAGTTGGGAAGAAGAGATAAAAATTGAGAATGTAATTTGGTAATCAAGAGTAAAACATTCTTAATTCATCCCCTTTCTCCCTAAACTAATTTGAAGCTCGATCATTTCACCACACAATTCATAAACACGTGATATTTGAATTAATGACAGATCCAGGTGGAGTTGGACTCGCATGCCCATGAGGCCGGAGAACTTCAGTCATTGTAGTCACCGATCCCACAATGCAACAACTTCTCCTCAATCTTTCGGAGTTTGGGTTCACTACTTCCGCTTCTACAGTCCGATCTTCTTCACTGTGCACAACCATACGAGTTCTGTTTACCGTGTCTGTCACTCGAACATAACCACTTGTCTCATACTACTAGATAGCATGGATAAGTTGTGTCCACATACATTTACACTTTGTGACAAATTTGTACATATAAGGTGAAAAATGAATCAAATAATGAAATGCACATAATTTTAAAAGTTGATAAAAGGTAAGCATATTCTATTTACATTTACACATTTAACACATAGCATATAGGTAGGCAAAGCTCTAAACTAGAAATAATTGAGGGTGTGGTTGAGAGGTCAATTTTGATAGCTATTAATATCTGTCTCCTGAAACAACTCATTCCCAATTTCTGCAACTCTATTTGTTCACAAGTATAGTATAGAAAAAACACAGTGAATTTAGCAAGGAAAAGGAGAGATCTTGTTTCACCCTCTCCCTCATATCCTCCCCTCCCCTCTCTCCCAAATTCCAATTCCTATTGGTAATTAATCACACAATTGTTTACCTTATTTTGGTGCTATAATCTTAATCCACTCTCCAAATTTGTTTTGCTTATTTCAGCTTTCCAATGGATGAACGCAAAAATGGGAGAGGCAAAATTGAGATCAAGAGAATTGAGAACACCACCAACCGCCAAGTCACCTTCTGCAAGCGGAGAAATGGCCTTCTCAAGAAGGCCTACGAGCTCTCCGTGCTCTGTGATGCCGAGGTCGCCCTCGTCGTCTTCTCCAGCCGCGGAAGGCTCTATGAGTACTCCAACAACAGGTCTGTGAGTGTGATCAATTTTGTTGCCCTTTTTCTTTTCTAAATTTACATCTTTTTTTTTATTCATGGTTTTTTTTTTACTGAATTAGGTTGATTTGTCTTTCTTGATTGATTTTGTGTGGGATCTTGTTTCCTTTATGAGTGTTTGTGTTGCTTGTTTGATAATCTTTCAAGATCTGTTGTGATGGTTGGAAATAGAAGTGTGCATAGTTAAAAACACCAGTAGCTCAATAGTGAGTTTTAAGTAAATTTTGAATCAAACAAAATTCAAGTCTTTTAAAAGATCTATGGAACAAGCCATGTAAATCATCTCTTTCTCTCTCTACACATGTCATTTGTCAGCCCTAGAAAGATGATAACTCTTGTCAAGTTCTTATTAGCTGAGACTATTCCTTAAATCAGTGTCATTTCATCTAATTATCACAAGTTCAAATTTTTAAACCTAATTGAAACCTAGGGTTTAAAAATTACTACTAAAAGTCATCAATTTTTGCACTTTGGCTTCACAAGATGGATATTACAAATATGCCCTTTTTCAATTTGGGTGATTGAAATGACAAAAATAAAAAAACAAGGGTTAGGGCAAAGTTTAGGGTTTGAATTGAAATGAGTTGACAGGTAAAGTCGTGTTTTAACCAAGGAATCTTCCGTCATTTCCGATATGACGACTTTCTTTGTCTTCAACTTTGTACTATTCTCTCTCCTCTCATCCATGTTACATCATCATCACCACTCTTTTATCATAAACTCTCTCTCTTTTTTCAATATTTGTTGAAGCTGAAAAAAAAGTGCTACTTTCATGATAAAATGACAGCTAAATCAACCTAGATTTTTTTTCAATTTAGAGAGAGAGGGATAAAACAATATATCAAACTACACTATTTAATGCCAATTTAATTAAGAGGAAATGGGGTTTTGTTGTAAACAATTGAAATGGCGGAAAATGGCTGCTCTGAACACTCAATGCAGACAAACAAGACTTACTAAATGCAAATATAGATTCTTGCTGAGGATAAAAATCAAGTCTTTTTTACTTTGTGTGAAGAAATTGGGTGAATCGAGGCGGTTAAAAGGGTGGCCGTGGGTATTGACCGCCGGTCAGGGGCAGCGGAGACACGTGGCGGGATCCCACTGGGGAGATGGTTGAGCCAATCATATTGTGGGATCTTGTGCCAGCGTGGAAGGGGGGCAGCCAATCCCAGGGTCGACGAAATTAAGGTTGCAGATGGATGTGTGTTTTCACTTTTCACTGTGTGTTTTTGTTTTCATGTGTGCATAGTATTTATTTATTGCTTTATAGGTATGGATGTAAATTCAACCCGAAACACGTGTTAACCCGAATAGCTCCATAATTTAATAAGGTTAGGATGGAAATTTATAACCCCGAAAAAATCATAATGTGGTTGACCGTAAATTGTAGACCGCAACCTGATATGGTTGACTCGAAATTAACTTTGGAAGTTAGCTAGAAATTCGAATATTTAGGATTAGGGTTATAATTTATAACCCAAAAAAATTGTAATCCGAATCACCATAACTGAATTAGAGAAAGGCATTGGTAGATTTAATTTGGATAGTGTTTTGTAGGCGTTGTGAACTTGTACGATAGTATCTCTTCCCTAAATGTTCAACGTGTTGGTTAGGAGCTCTGCATGGTCTGGTTCGCCATCTTCCAGCTTTGTTTGCCACTTGATCCACTGGAAATGAGAAAAGCTATTTTAAGTAATTCCCAAAGCACAAAAAATAGAGTATAAGAATAACATTACTAATTACTCACAATGTTTTTCAACTTTCGGCCCTCGGTCACTTCCTTGAAGGATTTGACAGAGACACCGGTCGAAAAACGTTGTGAATAATTAGTAATATGATTCTACTATTTTTCAGAGCTCGGTGAATTATTTAAAATAGCTAGTCCAATTTACAATGGAGCATGTGTTGACAAAGTTGCAAGATCGCACACTAGACGGTGTAGAGCTCCTAACCAACACGTTGAACATCCGTGTTAGTCACATTGCCTTCATGGAAGAGATATTGTCGCACAACGACTACGAAACTCTCTTCAAACTAACGACTAAGTTCTGTCAGTACCTTTCTCTAATATTCAGAGTGACAAATTTTTGCATATAATAGATGGTCATATCGCAATCCGACATGTAAATGCCGGTGAAGTTTTTGGAAATGTAGGTCATCAACGGAAATATAAAGAAAACCTTTTTCGAAGTTGTCAAGACTAATTATCATGAAGCACGTCATGTTGCCTACACCCCACATGTTTAAATTGGTTTTCGAACCAAGATGAGCCCTCTTATCTCATAAGTCCCCATTAGCCCCTTGTGACCGTTAATTCAATGTCAATTTCATCTAATCACAAGTTCAATTTTCTTAAACCTAATTAAAACTAGATTTCATAACTCCTCAAATTTCCACTTAGCTTTAGGGCACCTAGGAAGATAGTATTACAAATCTACCCTTCCACACTTTGTCAACTTCTACAATGAAAAAATCAACAAACTATTCTCTCTCCCTTCCATATTGCATCATCACCACCACCATCTTTTTAAAAAACTTTTTCTTGCTAAGCTAATTTCCCATATGTTTTATTGAAACTCAGCCTTTTGAAGCTAAAAAAGGTCCCTCTTTCATGAAAAAAATTGACTCCCAAATCACCCAACATTTATTTTCTAGGATTAGCCTTGTCACATTTCATTTCTAGAGAGAGAGCACAATTTCAACTTCAAGAACTGCCATTTAATGCCCCTTGGAACAGCACAACGCAGACAAACGAGACATACTATATTTAAACATAGATTCCTGAGGATAAAAATCAAGTCTTTCTACTTCGTTGGTGGGTGGGGGAGGAGCAATATTGGGATTTTGAGAGAGTCGAGGCGGTTAAAAGGGTGGTGGTGGAGGGTATTAACCGCCGGTTGAGGGGCAGCTTTGACACGTGGCTGGATGCCATTGGTGGGCTAGTTAAGCCAATCATATTGTGGGATCGACGAAATTAAGGTTGTACTAGCTTCTACTGCTTCACTCACAATCAATGGATGGATGGATGGATGGATCTGTGTGTGTTTTCACTTTTCACTGTGTGTGTTTTTTGCCTTTCTGTGTCTTTTTTATCTGTTTATGTGTGGTTTTTGTATATTGGGAATAAACCCTACTGTAACATCAAGTTAAAATTTTAAATTTTGATTATGAAAAAGTGATTTTTTTCCTTTTTTGTGAACTCAAATTTTATTAGGAAAAAAAAAAAAAATTAACAGGTATAAGTTTATAATGCAGTTTGCTTTGGATCATTTTTTTACTGGATACAATTTGATTTAGTTTCATGAATTAGCAAATCAAATTTCGTGATTTGATTACATTAGATTTTGGTGTCAAACCACACAGGGAACTGTTAAGTTTATCATCAAATTTTTTTACTTCTTATTGTGTCAGTTTAGAATCAAGTTATACACAATCTGAATGAGTGTGATGTCATCAGCATAGAAATGGGTTTTTTAAGGGAGTAATGATCAATTCATGTAAACTAGTTCTAGCATTCTAATATTCTGACATGTACAGTCATTAACTATTGCAATGACAAGATATTCTTGTTTAATTAATTTCTTATTAGGCATTTTGTGATGCAAAACAGCAGCATAGAGAGAGAGAGAGCTCTTGACTCAGTCAGGAAGCAACCTTAAATTTAAGATTAGGACTGAATGAGACATGATTGATTGATAGGGTCACAAGAATATTTTATATGTAAAACAGACTTTGTGTTTAAGCATTATATAAATATACTAATATGACTTGGCTTATCCACTAAATTGTATCCCAAGATCTTAAATCATCTAAAGTTGATGGCTCTTCAAAGAGGTAAGATCATAATTTATTTACTACTACTACTAATAACTGAGTTTTAACATAACTAATTTATTAGAATATTAGTATTTCATATGAATGGATTTAGGTTTTGAAATATGAATTGTATGGATTGCAGTGTTAGGGCAACTATTGATAGGTACAAGAAAGCAACTGCTGATTCCTCAAGTGCTGTGTCCACATCAGAGGCTAATACCCAGGCAAGTATTAATCAATGTTCATCCTTATTTATCAAATTGTGTGTTAAATTAACTTACCTTTGCATATTCAATTCCACAATGTGTTGTTATTTATTCACATTAAAAAAAAGTAGTGTAATGAGGAATTGCAAGAAATTTAGCTAGCTAGATTTTCTAGAGTTTCTTACATTATTTGTTTTCACAGTCTAAACTTTTTTCCTTCCTTTATCTTGAATTATGACCAGTTTTACCAGCAAGAAGCTAACAAGCTGCGCAGACAAATACGAGATATGCAATCTTCAAACAGGTTTGTAATTAGCTGTTTCAGACATGTTCGTTAAATATAGAGAGAAATGTTATGCTACCGATAAACGTTTGAGTACTGTGTAGACAAATGCTGGGAGATGGAGTGACAAGTTTGCCACCAAAGGATCTCAAGAGCATGGAAGGAAAACTGGAGAAGGCCATAAGCCGAATTCGCGCCAAGAAAGTAAATCAATCAGCTCTTACTTTTGAGACAAAACACATCTAGCCATATCATATTTTATCATATCATGTTTTTTTGTGCAGAATGAATTGTTGTTTGCTGAGATAGAGCTCATGCAAAAGAGGGTAATTAATTAATCAACATTTTTCTCCTTTTTGTTGATTAGCACTTGCAAAAACTTGTCAATGATGTCTGGTTTTGATTTATGATCAGGAGCTAGAGCTGCATAATGCTAACATGTTTCTCAGAGCAAAGGTAACTAACTACTTGAAATATAGGGTTTTGTGTTGAGATATTCACGTGTCAGTTGTCTCGTAATGGAAATGTGAAGTAATTAAAAAGGATTAACTTAAATACTTAGCGAGCCGCTTATCATGCCACTAACCGGTTTTGAAACGAAACCTCATTAGGATTTGGTTGGTCGGTGCAGATAGCTGAGAGTGAGAGAGCACAGCAGGAGATGAGCTTGATGCCTGCGGGATCCGAGTACCATGAGCCCATGACTACACAGCCTTACGACATCCGTAACTTCCTCCCCATGAACCTCATGGAACCCTCCTATGCCCGCTCAGACCAAACCCCACTCCAGCTCGTGTATGATCCTCTTGATTATGCTTTCGTTCTTTTCATTATTGAGCGATGAAGTACTAATGATTTTAACCGGTTAATCATGTTCATGTCTGCAGCTGAAAGGGCAAGAAATCTTGGAGATGGATTATCAAGATGGTGCAATTTCCTATATATATATCTATATATATTGTTTATGGAAATTTGATGATCTAAAGTTAGGGGCTGACAGCAGTTTTCTATGTAAAACACTAACTACATTGAACTTGATAATGTTGTTGTGGAATTAATCCTAACAAATATAAGCTGTTAATGTCCAATTAATTAAAATCAAGATATTTTCTGGTACAGTTCTACAAAAGGTGAAGTATTGGCTTTTGATATAGGACTCGCATTTTCTTTAATTTTGGATAGATGTATTTCTTTATGAAACTATGTCTCATGATTTACATTTAACACACTAGGGGACTTTATAAAAGGCTATGCTTTTCTATCTCAAATTGTTCCATCCTCGATAAGATTTTCTACTAAGAATACTCCAACTTTTTCCGTTCTATAGCTCTCTTAGTTTACAATTTTGATTTAAAACTCATGTCGTTCACTAACAAGGCTATCGGTAGGGGAAGATGGCGTATTGAAACGAGAGATGATTGAGAAACAATATCATCAGCAGCAACTCAAACCAAAATATTCAAAACTATAAAAGCAAGACTTCACAGAGTAGAGAACCATATTGATATTATACATATATAGATGAAGCTACAAATTAATATACAGTTACATTAAAATCTTCTTCACCCCTACTCTGGTTTTGTAGGTTAGAAATCTAGGCTATACACACACATATATATATAGATATCTCGGCTTGCATCTTCTATATATATATATATGCTATTATCCACAGAGGAGCAGTGTCTGAGAAGAGACTGAAGGCTAGACCTTCTTCCCTCTGCCTCGACCAACTCCTCCAGCGTCTAAACCGAAACAAATATCGAGATATAGATACATTGATACATATATATGTGTACAAAACATCCTCTCAACTCGCTATTCCACATTTTCTGATATGATGGTTCGATGAATTTATGTGCCTAGTCCACAGATGTCTTACCTCTGGTGACCCAATTTCGAGCCATGGCTTTGCCGGCCCACTAAAATGCACGACGCCAGCAGTTTCCAGAATCTGCTTGTCTACTAGAGGATACCGGTACCCCAGACCGGATAAGTGCCACGAGTGATCAATGGCGTGGACGTGATTTTCGAATGCAAGTAAGACCGGTGGAAGTGCTCCCGGATGCCATAGTTCAAAACCAGAATTGAGGCTCTGCAAAATAAAGAGGTTAGGGAAAAGGAAGTAACATTAACGTCAACTAAATATGATCTATGCATAAAATGGAGCATACTCACAAGTTTAAGCCACTGATGATATACTGCAGTGATATTGCTCTTCCTCCATCTTTGCAGATCAAAAACATTTACCCCACAAAGCCATCCACAGCGATTTTCGTCTAAAATGGACGATATGATTGGATTCGTGAAGTTGAAATAATCCTTGTACTTACGTCCGGGACAGCAGTCAGTTCCACAATTTGAATCAACAACTGCAGCCACAACTTTCTGGTTGAGATCCAAGTCCCACAGGGGTGATAAGTCATGTTGTACGACGACATCATCGTCCAGGAACACAACTTTGTTCAGATCTGGAAACAGCTGTAAGATCCACTGATATGAGAAAATAGACATAAGATTATGCTCACAAACAGGAATTTATTCGAAAAATTACCTCGGGGAGATAGACACGGAGGTGATTCAAGAGGGAGACAGAGCTGGGACTTAGGACACCTAGCTTGTGGTAATTTTCACTCCCATATTCAAGATCCTCTGTCTTCAGACTTCGGTAATTGTGATTCCAGATCTGATGATGAATTTCTAGCATCTCCTTAACAGCTACATTCACCTCATGAGGCCAATCGTATTGATGCAAGCCCTTGACTTCAACAACTGCAGAGCCAATTGAGTTTACGGAAAACCATGCATGCATTGAAGTGTATGTCTTCTTATCAGTCACCACATGGAAGACCAATTTTTCGGGATTCCTTGATGTGTTGAGAGTGGAGGAGATAACAACAGAGGCAGCAAGGATGTTGTCGGTTAAAAGAACAACATGATGAAAAGAAGTGTCTGTGAGGCGGTGAATGTATTGAGGCAAAGGTATTCGAGAGCGTGCTGCAGCATTCACAGCATATTCCTCGGCCATTTCAAGTGAAAGGCAGTGGAGGCTCTTGGGTACACCACGAGCAGCTAAATGCCAGTACATAGATTCGTGCCACTGAGCTGTTTTTACAATGTGTTCCATCTTTGCAATCTGCGATAGGGATAAAGAGTTAATGTGCAAGTCCATCAAATAGACTAGAGACGAAATAATGCCACAGACTAAGTCAACTTCATAATGCTCTATCAAAAAAGCTTCAGAAATCAAAACAACTAGAGACTGTTGAGTGCCTCTTCAAGGAACAACAAAATTTTATGGTAATGTGGTTCTTATCATATTGGGAATTAGACGACCAGTAAAGAAATATTGAGGTACGAGATTTAATATCTGTCAGTTTCTACCATCCCCCTCTGCGAGCTTAGTATGTTGTTCCAGATGAGAAAAAGGTATGAATCTGACTGAATGAGTCATTCATATCCGCTGATACTTGAAGTACAAGTTTTGATTACATGAGCAGATTTTCTCTTCAATTTCTGAATGCCTTATAATTAATAATTATGTAACAATGATTTGACAACATACATACACCTAAAGCTTTTCTCTGTTGTGAAGAAAATTTACAAAATTCTCTTTTTCACACATGCAGTGATGCAAAAGATAACTGCACAATTTATTTGAATGAAAATGAAATGGCACCAACCTCAATTAGAACACCATCACCCAACTTTCACTTATTTATAGTTGGTATATTATCTCAAAATGAAACAATATATTCTAAATGAGAGTCGGTTGGCACTTTTCTTCATATTGTGGACATATAACAAGCACTAAAAAGAGTAGGCATTGAAGTGACAGAACATAATATTCAAAGCTTTGATCTTTAGCCAGCAACAAAATTTATGATCTCACATGTTGCCAATTCTATTGCAGATGAAAGAAGTGTACCTCTCCAAGAAAAACAAAACAAAAGAAGTTGACATGAAAGTAGCGCACATGTGAGTTACTACCATGCTGCCGACTCATCGATGAAGCCATTTTGTATCATAAATATCACATGTTATAACAAAAAAAGAAACTGATAGTACAAAAATTCTCAGTCCACACCAAATTTTCCCGTCACTAGTATCAATTTTTATGTCTAGCAAGAAAACTCACAAGAAATAAAGAGGGGTGGAGGACTAAATATTCATTATAGATAAAATTTGGTGAACTTGACTCAAAACAAACACAGGAAACGAAAGAAATGCCAAAATTCAAAAAGCACATAGATAATAAGTTAAAAGTGAATAAAATAGTACACTAGCAAATTAGTGAATTACCATGGCCTTGGTCTTGAAAGCGAAAGCTTTTATGTCCTGTCTGTTTATAGTCATATCCTTTACAAGATCCTTGAATGAAACTGGATCAGAATTTGAACCCTCAACTGTAGTAATTCCACCACCATTCTCGCTACCACTTGCCTCCAGCAAGGCCCTCGTCAGCTCTTCTCTGAGCTTTTTTGGCATTATTAAAGCAGAGAATTGTAAGCAAAAAGCCAAATAGGAACACAAAATCATGCATTTCATTCACATGCATTTTCGCTTTATGGCGTAAATGTCTACGTACGTTGTACAAAAGCCTATAATCATTGCAGCCATCAATCATAGTGGAAGTGGGCTACACAGTAATCTTGCACTAGTGGCTCGTGAAGATTTTTTCTTCCTGGATAAAGTCATAGGCTAGGTACTAGAGAGGTCCTCTATTAGACTAGATCATGACAAAATGATACTCCCTCCGTCCCGGATAATTCGGTCACTTTGACCGGGCACGGGTTTTTAGAATTATAATAAAAAGTGGGTTGAAAAAGTTAGTTGAATGTGGGTCCTACTTTTATATATTAGTTTTATAATAAAATGTGGGTAGGAAAAAGTTAGTGGAATATGGGGTCCACTACTTTTTGGTAAAAGTGAAGTGGGACAAATTATGTGGGACGGACCGAAATGAAAAACTAGGACGAATTATCTGGGACGGAGGGAGTAAATTACATGAAGATAAGGCAATCTTCAAAATCCATACTACTACTCCACTATATACTCCCTCATTACTACGAAATAATGTCTTATTTTGTCATTCAAGAAAAGTCCAAAGGTCTCTCAAAGTAGTAGTTTTTTCTATTTTGAATAAGTGAATCTTAAACTCTATTAAATCATTAGTATATTATAAAATTAGGAGTAATACTCAAAATGAGACTTTTAACTTTTAAGTACTTAGCTATTAAAAGTAAATATTTGCAAGGGGCTAAAATCTAAATCTAAATCTAAATCTAAACCTAAATCTAAATCTAAATCTAACTCTAACTCAAAATCAATGTCAAATCAAGTGGCCTGTGGCACAAAAGCATGCCATGTGTTGATGAAAGAAAATGGTGAAGTTGATTGCCGACAGTCCTCAGAAAGCGCTCATCCACTAGTCCTGCTCCTTTCCAGCTAAACTACTTATTCAATCACTCACTAAATTTGTTTACTATAATAAGAAGTTTCAAACAAATAACAATATTACAAATAATTCAATCATTTGTTTACTGTTCCTTAGATAGATTTTTAATCTTGTTGATTCTCGTTATAAAATCCATTTAGATTTTTAATCTTGTTGATTCTCGTTATAAAATCCATTAAATGTTTGCTATATATCCATAAACCCCAAAATAGAACAAGTTGTGTATATAATATTTTATCCAACTACTTTCTTCAAAATTAAAATTACCATCAACAGAGAACTAAATGTGAACTTACCAAGGCACCGTCACTCCCGCCAAAAAACCGCCATGTCAGACAACCTGCATCTTCACACGACTGATTTTACAAATTTACCCTTAGAGGTCACAAAATTTACAAAATCACCACACACGGAGAAATCGGAGGGAGAAGAAATTACCAATCGGGGAAGAACAGAGGGCGGCCGATTCAAACACCAGAAGAGCAGTCCTAACGAGAAGAAAGGGCAAAAGCAGGCCGGCGAACAGCCTAATCGTGCGGTGCGACAATCGGCGTTTCCCCGCCGCCGGCAGTGAGTTCTTCCACTTCATCCCCCGCCAAACACCTCCGCGTCCGGCGACGGCGGACGCCGCTAGTCTCTTAATCCCGATCGCCGATACGTACACCTTCATATCGCGGTCTCCGATTTCCGCTTCTTCTTCAGAGAGAATTTCATCGCATAGATCAGCTTCAGCTTCGGATTTGGATCTCGATATTTTGCACCTGTCGAAGCGAGAGGCGGTGCGAGCTTAAACAGAGCAGCTTATGCTAAATTGATTGGACAATTGAAATGAAACCCTACCTTCGCTGAAGCAATTGATCAGTGGCTAGCTGCTTCAATGGAGCTCTGCGCTGAAATTCATGAATACGCTTCAATAGGCTATTGTATCTCAATGCGGATGTGGATCTCGATATTTTGCACCTATCGAAGCGAGAGGCGGTGCGAGCTTAAACAGAGCGTCTTATGCTAAATTGATTGGACAATTGAAATGAAACCTACCTTCGCTGAAGCAATTGATCAGCGGCTAGCTGCTTCAATGGAGCTCTGCGCTGAAATTCATGAATATGCTTCAGTAGGCTATTGTATCTCAATGCGTGTGTATGTGTATGTGTAGAGATAGAGAGTGTATGCGTATACGAGTGAGGAATCTGGTTAGTTAGTGGAATATGGGGTCTGCTATCAAAAATGGTAAAAAATGAAGTGTCAAATTTTCAGGGAGGATCGAAATAGTAAACTGTGTCAAAATTTGAGGGAAAGAGGTAGTAATATACAGTGCATATGGATAATTTTGATATGATTAATATACATGAATATTTTAAATTTTATAATTTTAACTAAAATCCCAATTTGGAGGGTGCTAAACTTTGCTTGATGTATTGTCCACATTATTAATTGGATGTAATGAGTTGTGAAGAATGTTTTGAACGAATGAAAATAGCAGTACTTTTAAGAAATGAAGGAATAGTAGTATTGTTCTTCAATTATCGATTTTGGAGATTTTAGCTTCTTAACAAAATCCCAACAAATTGAAAGTTGTATTGAAAGCTAATATTATCATATTAAAAGATTGTGTATAAATCATGAATTAATTAAAGTTTATGTGTCTGTATCAATATTCTTTTATCTATATGTAGCCAAAGAGTGTTTTCAAAATTCGAGATAAGAATATTTGAATCATTGAATTAGTGACATCACAATACTTGACTTTTGTGCTAGTATGCATCGTACAATGCTGACGGTGATCTTAGACGCGTTATATGTATGCATCGAACAGGTTTTCTTTATAATGATAACGATAAACTTACTCCATCCGCTCCGGCTAAAATGACATACTTATTTTTAATTGTTATAAAATTTTAAAAGTTGTTGATTAATGTGATTAACTAGAAGAGTGAGTGTACGAATTAATAGAGAGAGAGAGAGTTGGAATATTAACCGAGAAAAAAATGGATGAATATATTAACTGGAGAGACAAAATCATCAAAAATAGAAATATGTCATCCTAGTTGATACGAAAAGAGTACTATTCGAACTTGAAGATTCACCACCTCACAATTTGACCAACACATTGATTTTTCTTTTCTCTACATTGCCTAAACCAAGTAATTTCTATTTCCCCCGTCACACTCAGGATGTTCATCTTTCCTTTTTAATTTGTCGCGCTCAAGATGTTTACGTTCTATATTTGAGAATAAATCCCTCTATCCTCTCTCTCCATTATAATATCCAATCATATTCTCCACTCCACTTTATCACACAAAATTTTTCCACCTAAAATCTCATGTCATTTTAAGAATGTGGAGATCTTAAATGGAACGGAGGGGATACTTCTCACTACCAAATGAAAATGTGTCAATTTAAAAGAAGGGTTAAGTATTTTCTAAAATATTTTATGGTAAATATGGTTAAAAAAATCATAAAATTAGATTTTATTATTAATTTTTCACTTTGATTTCAATTTGGAGAAAAATCAAACTGTGGAAGATTCATTACAAGACCTAAGTAATAATTTTGCAACCAAATTCATAATTCACAAAAATAGGAGTCTCGGTTCATTTATACTATAAATGATAATAGGCATCATATTTCACTAACTCATTCTACCACTAGCTTTTTTTTATCCACTTTTCTTAACATTTCTTAAAATTTGTGCCAAAAAGAAATAACACTCTTATTTGTGGACGAAGAGAGTAGTAGTTACTCCCTAAGTTACTAATTTGAAGCAAAGTATATAATCGCTCAACTCCAATGATTAATACTCGAGTAAAATCCATTAAATTTATTTAGTATTGTTTTCTATTCCACTTGTATGTATTCATTCCAATTTTCATTTTTACAAAATTGAAAGAAAATGGGTATTTCATAATAATATCAAGTGTCATATTCATATTTTATTTTATATTATTTTATAAGTGTAAGGTGTGAACTAGTAAGGGACATAGGCATGTGATGTGAGCATGATATGATCATAGTTTGGAAAAAAGGTGCAAATGAAATTCTATCATCTCGTTATTGGTGTCTCATACCTCAATGGAGAATTAGGTATGGTTATGCTATGATGTGTGTCTTCATCACAACTTGGTTTAAGGCCATGACAAAAATTGGAAAGGACTACAGTACTTACATATTCATTTTCACATTATTTATTAATTATATTTGTATAATAGTAATATTTTGTTTTAGATAACGTACTTTTCCCTTATCTTATACGTTCTATAATGTCCATATATATATATATATATTATATACACAAAAACTATTGGAACTTGGAAGTAGCTAGGTGACATATTTATATTTTCAAGACTAAATGGAATGGAGTGGTTGAAGAATGCAATTAAAATAGTAGCTCATGTACACACGCACATCTTCACAAATGATATTCATTACTATTTCACAATTTTGCTTGTCACACGGTGTTAATTCCACATATAAATTTATAATTGCACTATAACATTAATTCGAGCTAAGAATTTATTACTATTAAACCATTAATGCTTAATTATGACAAAATATTGTCATTTTAGAAAGTTATATACCATTATTATGGAATATCTAGATTAAAAAATTATTATTTTGCTTGGTTATCTTAAAATATGGTACTATGGTTATTTAAAATTTAAAATTTCTGTAATAAATATTAATCATAATATAATATTTTTTATTTTATACTATAGTATAATAAAATAGTGAAATTATTGGTAACACATAAGATCCCACTTGCCATTTACATGGATGGACGTATAAGGTTTAATACTAGTATAGTCAGCATCGACTAGTAGACGCAGTTAATTAATTATAAATAATTAATATAAATAATATTGATTCTACATTATGGATACATAATTAGCTAACTTCAAATAAAATCTAATTAATTACTACTTAATAAAAAGGGCCACCATGCAGACGGATTTTTTTGTGGATAAGGGTATATTAATTTGAGCAAAGATGGAGCAGATATTCAACCTTCTTTGACAACAAAGTCCCATATTCCCACATCACTACATGATATGGAAACATGACTTATTATTCGATTATCATACACTTACATTTTATATATTGCAATTCTTGGACGTATGTCATTGTCAAATATATAAAATGATACATAAATCGGACACTTTGACATTTATCTGCATTATAATATCATAAACAAGATATTTACAAAATATTAGTATGGCCAATGACGGATCATGTGTTGTTAGGGTTGATCGACCCAACGACCCCATCGCCATCATGTAAGGGTTAGAAAATTACATTAAATTTGACATTTGGAGTTGCAGTAGTTCCACCCTAACTTTTCGGGGTTGAGGCGAAGGGTTCGGGATTCACTCATTCTTCACATTCATTACATTGACGGTCATCAAACTACCTTTGCCTTTCGAGTTGATGGCCACCTTCTTCTTCATAGGTTTTCATCCCATAAGTTATGATTCCTAAATTCGACGTTAAATTTCTAAAACAACAGAAAAAAATAATTGCATATATTCTTTCCGTTCCATAAAAATAAATTAACTTTTTTTTCTTATTTTTTTATTTTATTATTATAAAGTCCACTATCCACTATATTATTTTAACTAATTTTTTTTTTTATCAACTTATTAAAACTCAGGTCATTTTCAATTAATATTTTTGTGACGAGGAGAGAGTATAGACCAAGAAGAGCGTTACTTCCAATACCTCAATAAAGATGATAGAGAAATTTGTGGGGTAAACATAAAATAATAGTACATCCAAACAAAAAAGAAATACCACAAAGAAACCATTGAACTTCGGACAAGTACTAATTGAGAGTCTTTCTGTAGCTATTATACTTCCTCCGTCCATAAAAAATAGACCACTTTTGCCATTTTGGGACGTCCACAAAAAGTAGATCACTTTCTAAAAATAGAAAGTTTATCTCTCATACTTTTCCCATTTTTTCTCCTCATCTCTCTTATTTTACCAATTCTATATTAAAACTCGTGCCGAATAACAATAGATCTATTGTTTGTGGACGCAGACTTAAAAATAATAAATATAGCCAAATAAAAAACAAGAGATTGTTTCTCTTTCGACTTGCTCGAACCCATTTAATATCTGACTCCAAACATTATTCTTTTACCTGACTACTAGGTCACCTGAACAATCATCTATTCTTGAACTCATATTTGAACTTCACCATTGAACATAATAATCTTTAAAATATCAAATCAACTAAGAGATGACGTAGTACATTATCCCAACCTTTATAAGACCCCTCAAACTGCGAACCCCTAAAGCAGCCAAAGAAAAAGGCATATTTTCTTAGTTCTTGCCTACTTTAATTAAAATTAAGAACATGGGATTTGGGCCCTCTATAATGATATCTTTATTTGGGCCCTCTATATTGTATCTTCACAATTTATTAATAACAAATTAAATCGTGTATTTTATCAATTCTTCAAACATTTTGAGTCATGTACGTAGATAGATCGGGTAGTGATAAAATTCAAACTTATATATTGTATAAACTCAAAACTCCTCAACGCAACTTTAATATATATCAACACAGTATAAAATTTTAAGATTTTAATGTCAATACAGTATTAACACGATATCAATCATTGACTACCGTTGAAATTCTGTTGACATTTTCCTATTGATGCTTTTTTGTGATTTTTGTTGACATTTTTCAATGGTCCATATTATAGTTTTGAGTTTGTACAATATATAGAGTTTTCATTTGATCAGATTCCATATGTATCACATCAGATTCCATATGTATCACCTCTAGTACTAAGAATTTTGACAAACAGTAAAAATGAAATCAAATCAATATAGTGAATAATATGGAATACCTTAGAATATTTCAATTTATAAAATAGTTTAGATTTTATTTCTAATAAGTTTAAGTTAATTTGTTTTATTTATCTTAAATTACTTATCCGAGGTAAAAGGAGAACATGTAGCTGGAATCAAGGTAGATTTTTTAAGCGGAAATCTGAGACGAAAATATCTATCAAGAAATTTTCATCCCGATCTGCAAGGTTTTAATTCATCTAATTGAAATGATAAATATTAGTTCTAGTCTACTGATTTGATTTCGTTTTCAGTTTTATTTTGCTATTCCAAAGATTTGACCTTTTTTGCTCTAAATTTGGTAGTGAATTGACAATTTGAGCACCTTTCGGTGTAGGTATTGTAGAGCTACTGTTGCCAATTCGTTTTCAGTTTAATGTGATTGATTGATTGATTGATTTAATATAACGAGGAGATTATGCTGTGATCTGTGTTGGTTTGGCTGTGAAGTTAAAATGGCCAAGAGTTAGCTTTCTGTGTTTCTTTTGTTTTAAATATTTTCATGGTTTTTAGGATGTTTAATGTAGAAATATTGGTGTTTTGCAGCCATGTATGGATGGATTGTAGAGCTTGTGTTGCCGATTTCGTTTTGAGTTTTGTGTGATTGATTTAATTTAACGAGGATATGATATGATCTGTGTTGGTTTGGCTGTGAAGTTAATCTGCATTCCTTTTTTTTGTAAATGGTTTCATATTTTTAGGATGTTTAATGTGGAAATATTGGCGTTTTGCAGCCATGTATGGATGGACTGTAGAGCTTGTGTTACCGATTTTGTTTTGAGTTTTGTGTTATCGGTTTAATTTAACGAGGATGTGATATGATCTTTGTTGGTTCGGTTATGATTTATGTAGTTAAAATGGCTCAAACTTGGCTTTCTGTTTCTTTTGTTTTAAATGGATTCATGGTTTTTAGGATGTTTAATGTGGAAATATTGGTGTTTTGCAGCCATGTTTGGACAGGGAAATAGATTATTGAAGCATTCGAGGGGAACTAAAAAGATAGAGTCTCCAGTTTTCTTTGCATTGCTGATTTTGGTGATACTTGCATTGGTGCTTTTCTTTGGAAAGAATGGTGATAAGTCCACTTTGATGATGCCTGATCTTGATAGCCAAAAATGGGATAGGTTTGACTCATTGGTTCGATTAAATCCGACTGTGGAATCGAGGAATGGGACTGATTTAATCTGGCAAATTCCTGACTCACCGAAGGGTGTTCTCTTCTTGGCTCATGGATGCAGCGGTAGAGCAGCTAATTTTTGGGATAAGTCGCCTAAGTGTCCGAGTTGTGTCGGTTTACCTGAAGAGAGGCTCATTGTGCTTCATGCTCTGGCTAGAAAGTTTGCTGTATTTGCCATATCGAGTAAAGGTGAATGCTGGTCGCTAGGGGAGGAGCGGGGGATCGTTAAAAGTATGATCCGGTGGTGGATTTCTGAGCAAAAGTTAGACAAGCTGCCTGTATATGCAATGGGTGCCTCCTCTGGTGGATACTTTGTCTCTGCTCTGGCCGCAGAGTTTCAGTTTCAAGCTATTGCCGTGATGATCGCTGAAGGGGTGTATAGTCATTTGGATATAACAAAGAAGTATCCAGCTACACTCTTTGTGCACATGCCCAAAGATGAAAAACGAAACCGGAAAATAGAGAAATATCTAGTAGTGATGAGGGAGAAGGGTATTGATGTTGCAGAAATTAAATGCATGGAATTCCCTTTGACACCTCAGTTTTTTTCCAACAGAATTCCAGGTCTCAGTCGAAATTTGTCGGTGAAGTTGTTTAATGTTTTCCAGGATAAGGGCTTTATTGACGAGAACGGTTACATGAGGGATGATGGGCGTGTGATACCATGGAAAACAGCAATTGAGGAGAGAAACATTTTTCTCCCAAAGAAGTCATTGGTCAATCATATTCAGGAAGAAATGAATCTTGCATTTGCTTATCATGAAATGACTAGCTTGCAATCTCAGGAAATCCTTGACTGGTTTGAATCTCATAAGAGATGAAGAGCAATCAATCTGATTTATTACCGGCTTCTGTTTCCTCTTGCGGCAATAGTGTTTGCAGTTTGGATCACCTGATTTGAAAAGAGATGCTGGCAGGCACTATATTAAAGAGGAACTCAAAGCTTGGAAGTGCAATGCATAAATCTGGCAAATTTGATCGGTCTACCAATTTTGTTTAGTTGTGCAAACCAGAGTTTTACCCAGTTTAGTACGAAGCTGTGCATATTGTATCTTCCAACATCAGGCGCTATATGTAATTGTCTTCTGTCAATGACATTTTTTCTTCTTGAATTATGCATGGAGATTTGTACAATTGACTTGTCGAAAAGCAAATTCGTATTGTCGGTCAACTAGCATATAATTTTGTGACCACCATGCATTGGCAATCTTTTAAAAGTTACTACTTAATGAGTTTTGCTGCATTTGTTTTTACTACGATATCTCTTTTGAGCCATGAAGATGATAATGATATGAATAAACCGAGTATACAAGCCTATGCATACATCGCTGTTTTGGGATTTTTACATATTTCTTAGGGGTTGCAGACGTGCAGCTATGTCTTTTTTTGGCAGACGGCTCGCAAGGAATTCCCCCAACTTATTGGTTAGCCACTGACTTCATCAGTTCATTGCTGTATAATGTTCTTCATATTGCTTTGTTCTGTTGAATACAGAAACTTTTGGTTTTTTACTGCTGTAAGACTGAGATAAACCTGTTAATGGAGCTCCATTGTGAAAACAAATTCCCCGCCTTACTTCCAATGTTTGATGGAGAACATATATGGATGGAAAATTTGATTACCGGATCTTGTTGCGTGTTTAATGCGTTAAATATTCTTCTGTTACTCAGTTTTGCTCTAAACTCCATCAACTATGATGGGATTACAGCAAGATTTGGCAAAGCTTGTAACCGTCATTCTGGTTGATGTTTGTGTTCTCCACACCGAGGGTCACTCTATACAGTACACACCACTCTTTTTTTTTATCCCTGAGTTCATGGAAAAAGGTATACATATGTAGAAATTACTTCTTATCTCTCATAAACCTCAAAGTTTTCTTTAATCTGTTAGTTTCAACCGGTTTTCCGTTGCAGGATATAATGATGAGGTCGAGAATTGAAAATCTGGATGCCTCGTGCTGGCTAACAAGTCAATGTTATCATCCAGATTCCAGCTCCAAATTAGGTGATGTTACTGTATGAAAATTTGACCAAATCATACTAACTTAACTATGTATCCTGAATTTATTTGAAGCTCTTAGGCACAACATTTAGAACTGGATTTACCACTTGCAGATTGATTTATATTTACACTTTAACTCAGAAAATGTGGATCTGATCAAGTATCACAGATGAATACTGAATACTGAATAGTGAACACTATTATGACATTACTACCGGGTGGACGTATCTGTTTTTTGAATTTATTATAGATCTTGTAACAGATCACGTGACACTGTTATGGCCATTTCTAATGCATCAAAGTGAACGTGTTCTCTATTTATTGCATCTGCTTGCAGTTTGCACATGACCATTACAAGAATTCAATGTTTTACATTTACTAAAAGTTAGGAGGATGTTTAGCAATCCTTATTTTTTTGCCTAGCTAATGAAGAACGTGAAGCGGGATTAATTTTATTTTGTTTGCGAGTTGATTTAGCTTTTGCTAGAATTTAGCTACTGAAGAATCCATAACAAGACTGAAAGTTAGGATATACAGTATCTGAATTGTGAGCTTTTTTGGACTTAAAATCTTTCTATCCTTTTCAAACACGTGTAGTTTGATTCGAGCCCTTAACCTCTATCAGTTGATCTGGCTAGCATAGCGTCGAACCAAACCGGAGAAGTTGGTTAGTTGCTGTATTATCATTTGTAACAATCCACAACCACTAAGAATGAATCATCCAGTATAATTAGTTGCTTCATAAACAGTAGGATGCATTTGTAACAAGAACAAATTATATTTGTGCTTGATCAGGTTTATGTGGTTTTTTGTGGACCATAGGATGCAGTTGTCATATATTTATATTCATCTTATGCTAGAGTATTTATTAATCAGCAGGAGTATATATTAAGGCTGGATTTAGGAATTTAATGTAATAATGGAAGATGCTATTTTCTGTCTGTTCCTAAGCATCTTTGTTGTTTGCCATAAAACAAGGTGAAGTTCTTTTCTCAGATTCCACAAATTGAGTAAAGATCATTGAAAAATGGCATGCTTATGAAACAGCACACCACCACATAAACAAATATCATTAAAAATAAGAAACCATGACATGATTTTCTAACATTACAGTGAAATAAACATGATAAGAATACCACCCTAAACCAAATCAAAACAAGTAAAAAACCAAACTGAGTAGTAGTATCACACTTCAAGCTCTGGGCTTCATTCTCCCCTCATTAGCCATCTTGAAGAGCTGTGCCTGAGCTCCCGCAGCCCGGTTCGAGCTCAGCCCTCGAATGAAACTGTCCCTGACCTGGTTGGTGGTGTAGGGGAACCTCGTGTGCGCCACGGAGTTCAGCAGAGCAGCCGTGCCTTCCCTGTAGAGCGCTCCGATCCCGTCTGTGCGGGTGTTCGAGAGCGCCTCGAGCAAGTTCATGCTTGCCCCAGGAATAGGTGGGGTTCCAGTTCCAGTACCTGTACCTGTACCTGTACCGGTACCAGCACCGGTTCCAGAGCCACCTCCGAACGCGCCTCCCACGGTCCCGAGCCAGCCAAACAAGCCCCAAATCAGCTGAGGGTGGTTCCTCCAGTAGCTGCAAAACAGTGAATGATAATTATTCGATAATGCAAGATTTTAGTAATGTTAGTAATAAAGATCACTTTCTCCTTACTTGCAGGTGAAAGGTGGGGAGTTGGGGTCGAACGAGAACGGAGGCGATGGCACTGTGATGCCAGGCGTGGTCGGGGTCCCCGGGTCGATGGGAGTGCTCGGTGGTGTCCCATACGTCGGCGTGGGAGTCGAGGGAGTGGGCGTGTAAGGCGTGGTGGGAGTCCGGGTGGTGGGGGGAGGGGAGTGGTAGTATCCTCCCCCTCCGGAAGGCGGTGAAGTGTGGTGGTGGCTCGGGGGGGTGCCACAGTTGGTAGGCGGCGTGCTTACGTGGGGAGGTGATCTGTGGATCGGTGGCGTGCTGTATGGCGGGGTGGTCACTGCAACAAGACAATGCAAATGTTAGCTATCTCATGAGCTTTACTCGCACTTCAGAGAAATATAATGTTGTTTACCTGCAGGCGGAGGCTGTGTGCTCGGGTCGGGAGTGTAGTAGTTCTTCTGGTCATCGAAGTATTCGGCCGAAGAAACGAGCGAAACAAGCACAGTGAAAGCAGCAAAGAGCAATGTCGCTCTTCTCGCATCCATTTTTGCGGAGCTTAGACAACGAAGAGGTAGACGAAGAGGAAGACGAGAGAGTCGGAGTTGGGGAAGATGAGGATGATGAGAGGGGAGGGAGCGTTGTATTTAAAGAGGAAATCAGAAGGAAGTAAATAGAAACAGGTAAGCAAGTATGTGGTTAGTTGAGTTGTGCATTTAAACTCTCATTTAAATCTCACAATGCATAGATATATTACATATTTACATATACATGTGTGTGTGTATCATGAGCTCAGGACAAGTATCCATTTTTATTATTGACATATATCAACATTTGCATGACTATGAACAGACCTTCCTCATCCAGTTTTCAAGATTGAAACCATTATTTTGAACTAACCTTTCCATACATTTATTACATGCTTTTCTCTGACTTAGCCTCCTGTTTTCAAGCCCTCCACTTTAGGTCATTCTTGCTTTGATTTTTATTACCTATGCTCAAAGTAAAGCAATTTGAACACACATTAATGGATATTTTAGCATTGTGTTTTGACTTCAAAATCATGATTTTTATGGTTAGGAATTTTAAACTCTAATTATGAATAGAATAAACTGGTCTCGGGATGAAAGCATTGCAAATTCGGTTTATTTGTCACTCCACTCGTCCACTGCCTATAAGTCTTGTTAGTAATGTCCGCATGAGTTTTAATACAAAATCAGTAAGTATGAAAAAGATTTAAAAAATAGTTAAGTATCGTCATTTCACATTATTAGAGAGTGAAACTTACTAAAAAATAGAAATGACACATTTTTATAGGACGGCTTAAACTGGAAAAACAAGACTATTGATTTGTAGCCGGCGGGAGTAGTATTTTGGCATCACTCTTCATTCATCAAATGGTTAATTAAGAAATTGTATAAATATAAGACCATTTGCAATTGTTGACAATATAGGGCCCTAAGGTGCAAGCGCAGATCGTTCATTTTTGGGGTAGTGAGTCGGGTTGTAGACTTGCCCATGCCGTATGGAATTGGTCAATCCGAGCACTGCGTGTCACCGATAGTTTGAAATTTTAAATTTTTAGTTTTTGTGGTCTAGCTTAATATCGTGCTCTGTGAATTTTGGGTGCTCGGGTTTGGCCTAAAAATCTTACGTGGGAGTACGTGAACAATATAGGTCTGATCCGGATTTGTGGCCGGTGATCTAAGTAGCCTAGGTAAAACACTAATTTAGTACTCCTACCTATTTCCCCGCCTTTTTCTTATTTAAAAATCTACACGTTGAATAAAATGGATTAATTATGATAGTGATTAGGGGTTAATGATAGGTGTTGGACCATGCTAGGTAGATGCAATACCACAATGTTGTTTGATGGTGTTACTAAATTAATGTGCACGTTCCATTTTTGTGTCACAAAACTTTTATACTTAATTGAAGTCGGCATGTGTCAACGTTCGCAAGTTTTTCCCATGCATATTAATTATGTTTGCAAAGTTTATCTTGTATTCTTCATTTTCTTGAACATTAGATTTCACTTTGAAGAGTTTGTATAGTTTACTATATGGGTGTCTTATTGGATTATGTTCGTCAATTTTTAGTTTTGAGCATTTTTTTTATTCGTAAAAACAATGAAATTATACCAGCATTGTAGTTTAGAGATCTTTTTCTATTTATTTAATTCAACAAGGGATATTGGCATCTAATATCACGAAACTTTCAAAAAGTTGGATTTTTCCCACGAACTTTAAAATTGGCAAATAATATCACGAACTTTACCCCTGATTTGTTTTTTCCCACGAATGAAAAATTTCCAACAAATAATATTGTAATACGGATTTGTTTTCAATCTTTGAAGATAGTTTTTCTTGAAGCACACCCTACAAAATTATTCTTCGATCTATTAAAATAACATGAATTTTTTCATTCGTGGGAAAAAACAAACTAGGGGTAAAGTTCGTGATATTATTTGTCAATTTTAAAGTTCGTGGGAAAAACCCAACTTTTTTGAAAGTTTCGTGATATTAGATGTCAATATCCCATTCAACAATTAAAGAAATACTATAGTATTAACAAAAGATCTCGGGTAGTAACTCAATATGGCCAAGACCAAAAAATTAAATTTGAAAATAAAAATAAAATCAAAATAAAACAGTTGCACATGAAAATTAGAATTGAATCACAGTAAAGGCAGTGGCAGAGAAGTAGTTGAAAGGGCTGAAAAAATGATGAAATTGCACTGCCACATTAAATTTGAATAATAAATGAGGTCCATCACCTAAAACATTACTATTAATAAAAGAATATTTGTGGCCTTTTTGACTACATTTTTTTGTAAATTGCATAACTCTGGTGAGAGAGAGAGATATGTGAAGTTTGAATATTGATTGAATTGAGCTGTCTATTCAATAATAACATAATTGGGGTAAGTTGTTGCTGGTGTGAGCTTTGATTGTTAGTACTAGTATTATTCATATTTTTTAGTAGTGTATAAATAACATTTGTAAAACTGTTAATTATACAAATATTTTCATTTTCGGAGATGATAGTGATAATAGACTATTGATAGAGGTCTGTGTGCCTATATCTCTAGACTCTAGTGGTGAAGCTTTTATTACTATTTGATTTACAGTTGAAATGTGTTGGTTTGCGAAGTAAATGGTGAATTTAATTTACTTAGTTAATGCATGTACGTTGATAATGATGCCCACTATAAAGAGCCATCTCTCTCACGCGGTTTCAGGCTTCATATTTGTTGCTACAGGTGAACAAAATATTTGATCCGAATCAAATTGACATATACTCCATAAAATAAAATAAAATAAAAAGTAGAAACACCAAATTTAATTTTAATATTATGGAGTATTATATTAATAATTACTCCCTCCGTCCCCGATTAAGAGTCACACTTTTCCAATTCGGTCCGTCCCCAATTAAGAGTCACACACTTCATTTTTACCATAAATAGTAAGTAGGTCTCACATTCCACTAATTCAATTCACTCACACTTTATTATAAAACTAATGTAAAAAATGGGTCCCACATTCCACTGACTTTTTCAACCAACTTTTCTTTACATTTCTTAAAACTTGTGTCCGTTCAAAATGTGACTCTTAATCGGGGACGGAGGGGAGGGAGTATCATTTAAATCATTTCTGATCAATACCAACTATTGAAACGAGCATAACTTTTAAAATTTTCTCAAATATTACACGATAGTCTAATTGAAAGTAATTAGGTAAATCTGACATTAAAATCTATTTATATTTGTTTATATTAAAAGATGTTATAGTATTTTGATTTTGTTAAGATGGTAATTGTTTGAATATGTTAATTAATCTATACGAGTACTATTTAATTTTTTTGCAAATTCACTGACATAATTTTTGGATTTTTATATTTTTTATTTTTAAATATATTTGTGCAAGTTTGGTTTTTGAATAGTTCGATTTAGATTGATTTTATTTTTAAAAAGTTGGTTTTCAATTCGATTCATGAGTTTAGACAAAACCGAACTTAATATTAAAGGATGCTTACCCTTATTTGTTGGTTTATTTCTGAGTAATTGACTGTTAAATCTTCAAACTTATGATGAAATTAGGATGTTTAAGGTTCAATAAGATTGTCGCCTTTTGATAATGATAGTTATCAGTTAAGAATTAAGATAGACGATGATCGATCAACTTCAAGAATTAATGTCTCAGACTACAAAGTCTCTCTTATTTGGAATCTTTTGGCATAAGAGTACTTTTTTTTTTCTTCTTGTTAAATCCAATAAATAAAATGAACGCAGTAAATTTTCTGAAAATTGCATTGTTTACGTATATGACTTTTTTTCCCAATTTTTAGAAGGTATTACTATTCATTGATGTACATAAATATGTTTTGGTATGGACCTAAGTCTCTCATTAACCTTATGTGCATTGGCATATACATATCAAAATTTTGATTTAAAAATATATATTCCTTATCAATTTTTAAAACTGAAGTACTTATTAAAAGAATACTATAATTGTTTCAAAATTATTTGAAACATAAAATAACATACACATTATTGCTCTTTAATTTGCTATATATAACATGGATATAACCGATAAATAAAGTGTTAAAACATGTAAATTATTTTTAACTTACAAAAAGTGGTTAGGCTGCCCCACGTGATGAAATGATTTCCACAATGATTAGTTGAATTTAATTTCGTGCTTCATATAATTATTTCTAGCGTTGAAGAATTTCAGCTTCCTTGTTATGTCGGATTAAGATTTAAATGTTAGTTATACCTATCTAATTGTCTAATATAAAGCTTAAATTACCATTTGAAGTTTCTTCATTCGGATTAGGGCTTCAATTTGATTTAATTGTACCACTCCAACAATTTGGAGTAAGAAATTTCACTATCTTAGGACTCTCATAATTACGACCGATATGCATCAAGTCAGTCACCACTTCCGTAATTTTTGCAATTGGATACGCGTTGGCCCCATACATGAGGCTTACAATGTTGTAAAGATTTGTGTTTTTCGGTAAATATGTCGCTCGGGTCTTGTCACTACGGCCCCCTTTGCGAGGAGGCATCCATTCTCTTAAAGTTATGAGGATTTTTGCCGGGGTAGATGACCACATGGTCCACATGTATAGCTAGGAATGATACTATCAAATCATATTGAACCTTCTAAATCAAAGAAGACATTTCAAATTGAAATTAAAGCTTGTACTTATTTTGATAAAATTTTAATTTTTTCTTTTTTGAGTTGGACAATAATAGACTTTTAGGCTTTCTTTCTAAATGTGTTGAGATAGATTGGACTTGGATCAAAAATTTTAATTTTGGAGCCCCTACCTATATCCCTCCCTTTTATCGAAACTAATAAATGTATTTGCCATTCCACGTTTTTCTCACATTAGAATTTTATTTGACAAACAAGCTTAGTTGGAAAACTAATACAAATATTATTAATTACTCCATATTATAGATTGAGAAGTTTTGCATCATCGAAAAACTTTTTATTTTCAAATTAAACCACTTAACGAGCTTTCTCACGAGTTAATCAGCTCAATTTTGTTGTTTAAAGTAACAAGCTCGAACAAATTTCTATTGCGTGCTCATGCACTAGGGGCACAAGTCCAAACCAACAATTACTTTTAAAAATTCATTTTTTCTTAGAAGCCATGATCACGAGGTCAATAACATTGGATTTAATAATCCAGCCTATGATGGTCCCATATTCTGATCTATGAAAATCGGATGAAAAGAATGAAAAAATCATTTTCCCATCAAACTCGAAATACATAGCAATAAATATGACACTCCCAAACGATACAAGAATTAAAAGGGCAGTACCAATTTGTACATAAATAAAGACCATAAGTAATACTACTAGTTTCACTCTCATGGACCATAGTGACTCAATCCCCCGATCAATTTAGGCGAAGGAGATGCGTCTTACCAACTGATTGCATTTCATCGTCACGACATGGCAGGGAGTAATTAACACATTTTAAAAATAGAGTTGCACCTGCTATTCATGTACATCGATATCATTCCCCAACACGAAACCAACCGTGCACTAATCTCAACGTGAGATACCGAGTTCAATTCATACAAGTAGCATGATATTCTAAACCATATCAACCATCATCATACTTAAATCGACAAGTTTCATGCATAAGTCCTATCCAACTTTTCCTAATAAGTAAAGCATATAATGTTATTCCTTAAGCAAAAGACAACTTCAAAGAAGGGCAACAAGAATAAGTAGGCCATTCAGCAAGTAGAAAGAATTCATAGAAGCAACATCAAGTGCTATAGTTTTCAAGCTCATGGTTATTTACTCGTTTCCCTCGTGAGTCTGCTATGGTGTGTCATGTTGAGAGCCTAAAACCATATGGTTCATTTCATGAACAAATACACTCATGTAACAATCCGAGGTATATTGCAAACAAGGAAAATGCCAACACTAAGTAACAATATAGCAAAAAAAATTTGATAATATTCTCTTCCATTTACTCAAGAGTAAAACCAAAGAATACAGAAGGTTGCAAGGCAAGGTAATAGACTAATAGAGGTCAGCCATCAACCTACTCAAAAGTTCGATTATGCCTCAACACTTAAATGCAGCAGAAGTTACTAAGTTATGGGTAAATAAGCGCACTAGTGATGTATTTCATGATCGTTCTAAAAGTACTCTCTAACTGGGAACAAGTTTTTATAAAGAAAACCTGAAAGTGCAAGGTTTCAGACATTAAGTTGGCTCTTTAGCAACTGTGTGTGAGATCAACCATGGTCCTTTGGGTAACTAACTCATAGAGATGCTAATTTCTGATAATTTACTTAAGTCCTGCCAATTCACGAAAACATTTTTTGAAAAACGAAAAAAAAAGAATATGTAAAGAATGAATGATCTTTTTCTTCATTATTAATGAGAATTTTCAGATGGGTACATCCTTAACACACTTTGCTGGGTCTGGAAATAGCTTGTGACTGACAGGCATTATACCCTTACTGGACCACCGTTTAATAAGGGCCACTTCAAGCAGCCTCACCTGCGTAGAATCCTTTCATCAACAAAATTTCACAATATAAAGATTTTGACAAGAATTACATGACCAAAGTAGAAAATAAGAGTGAAAAAACAGATAATAAACCAAAATTCAATTTCTTTTTTACTTTGACACTGTACAACTGTACAAGAGTGTGAAATAAATGAAGTTATGATAGATAAACACAAACATCCACCTGTCCTTGAGGCTTGAGTTACAATCAGTTTTACCCATCCTTAATGATATGCGATCCGCACAATGACTTTACGAATACTAGTTTTATATCCTTTAAGTGGTCAAATAGAACTTCAGAGCAATCATGCCCGAGGACCCAAAATTTTGTAGACTGGTCAAGTAAGGAAAATGAGGTCATAGGCATTTGAACCTTTGGTCATAGACTCATGATATAGTTAGTTAACATGCAATCTGCTGCCAAAAAGTTACAAAAACCACAGCCATCATGCCTCCATAAACACAATTATGTCAGCTTTCAGCGACAACAAAGATTTGGTTTTCGCAGAATTAGGGTAAAGACAATTAACATCTAAGGCTTCTAAGATACGCCATTGTGTTGCTACTTACTAGAGATTAGAGAAGTATACTTATGCTAAATAGAAGTTTAAATTTTAAGCACCAGACGATACTAGTCTGCCTCAAGATGTTTAAGCAGCCTTCACTTGAATGGCAAACAGCACATGGATGCAACATTATCAGTTACAAAACAATCCGCAACCACCAACAGTTCCATGACAACTCAGTATACGCAAAAACTTCCCCGCCATTCCCAAAGGAAAGTTAATAGTGAGACTCATAACTAAAGCTCTATATCGACTAAATTTCAAATCACAATCAATAAAAGTTCTTAGGAAGCACAGAGATGAATATAATTTGAAGTGACCAACCTGCTTCACAATCAAAGGCTCCTTTTCATGACTAAGCGGTTCACTTAGTATTGTGAAAAAACCATTTCTGTTCCCATAAACAATATCCGTGAAAGGCCGATCACCAACCTAGCATTTGCACAGCCAACATACATAATCAATAGTCCGGATTTTCAATCGAATCACACAAGAAATATAACGATAGAGAAGATAAAACAATTACAAGATGGGATCTCACCATAATAAGTCTAGAGGATTCACAACCAAAGCTATTTTCGATATCTTCAGCTGTTCCTGCTGGCTTCTTCACCTCTACAATAAATTGAACAAACGAAAGCAACAAACTCACTAAGTGGTCCAACATTTTTTCCACATCAATTAATCCTAAACCTAATTAATACACACAATTATAAAGATTGCGATTTGGAGAGTGGAATGAGAAAACATACTGTGCCTTATGACTTTGATGCCGATTGCATCCTCGAGGGCTTTTGCCTTTCTACCATCAGGATCATACTCAGACAACCCTAAATCAACAAACCACACACTTAATCAAGCAAACCAAAACAAAATCAGCTCAAATAAACGAAATCAAACCAAAATTTACCCGCAGAGTTGCTGAACACAGCGATATTCGATCCGAACAGAGATTTACACTGCTCAATCGTAGGCGCAAGAGGCGCCCACAAGCTCAAAGAGTAAGGAACAGTGATAGTGTTATCCTTATCAAAAACCACACCTTGAAAACCCCTCTTTTTCAGCTCAACCCAATCAATGTATCGGATATCCGGCACGGCAACATGCGGAATCGACAACTGCTTATCCTTCGAGAAAATCCCAACGGAGCAAGCGATGCCTTCGAAATTGATCCGCTGCCCTAGCGCGGCTTTGAAATCAGCCCACCCCATGCTCGACGAAATGCCTGAAGAAGTATCCGCCTCAAATCCCCGCTCCTCCTCCTCGAAATTAGGCTCCTGATCCTCGATGGAAGAGCGGAATCCGTGGAGGAACTCGCTGTTCTCTCGATTGTTGAACTTGTGCTTGCTGCTCTCCTGCTCCTTGCAGCAGCTGTGCGTGGAGGTGAGCGCGACGAGGTTGTGATTCGTGAATTGGGAATTGCGAGGGCGGGAGTTGAGGGGGATGCTGGTGGGAATCCGAGGGTGGGAGAGGCTATTGGGAAGGGGATAGTGGCAGCAGCAAGTGTGCCAGGAAGAGGGGATTGAAGTGGATTGCATAATTAAATAATTGACATGAGATTTGTGTGGTTAAATATGTGGGAAATTCGGCAATGGTGGAAATTGCAAAGCTTGGAATTTGGGAAGTGGAGAAGAAGGCTAGAATCCAAAGGGTTTCAGCCATGGCGGAATTTTTCCAAGTCCATTGGGCCTTCTGAAATCTCAGTTTGAGGCTTTCATTTTCTTAGCCATATCTTCTAAAAAGACACGTGTATATTCATAATTTATTTATATTTATAAGAATTTTATTTTAGTTTTATTAAACGTAAATAGTTCTCATAGTAATATATTTTAGGTTTTCAATATTTTTTAAAATTTGTGCTGAATAAAAAGTAGGAATAATATTGTTGGACGGGACAAAGTAACTCAATTTACACAATAGATTTATGATGCTCTTAAATTTGTAGTACTATCTAGTTCTGCATTGGAGATCAAATTGTAAGATTAGAGTTCACATTCAGTCTAGAAACTCAAAGATAGAGAGTAAAGAAAAAGCAAGTAGAAACTAGCCGTTGGAGTTAGTTAGATTGTTAGAAAGTAGCCGTTGAGGCTCTTGTTTCTTGTTTCTTGATTCTGTTAGTTAGTGGCAGTTACCACTTTAGCGTCAGCTATTAATAGCTCATTTCTTGTATCTTGTAGAGTAAGAAATTAATCAATAAAGAGAATCCCTCTTTCTCCAAGAAACTCTCTCTCGTTTTCTCTTCAAGATTAGTGTGTGTTTTCTGTGTGAGTAATCAGAGGGTTTAGATCTTGCTGTGTTAACACAAATTGACAATTCGAAATAGGTTAATTAATTATTATATGTTAAAACAGTATAATTCAAAGCTAGGCCATGTTTGATTGTGAATTATATTACTTTCTCTGTCCCATAAATGTCCCATAAAAATAAGCATATGTTCCATTTTGGGGTGTCACATAAAAATATCTAATTCTATTTTTGGTAACTTTTTTCTCTGTTATATGGTGGATCTCATTATCAACTAATAATACTATAATTACTTTTTTTCTATATCTCTTATTTTATCAATTGTGCATTAATGTTTATGTCATTTTAAATATTCATTTTTTTTTCGATGGAGAGAGTAATAAATAGTACAAATTATTCACAACTGGGCTACTTAATATGTAGGTTATGATCTGGTCTTATTTTAACATAATTAAGACTATTTATTATAAAAAGAGTTAAATCTAGTCGAAAACGGCATGATTTGTGAAGAAAATGTGCACATAAGGGTAAATAAGTACTCCAGAGTTTAAGTTGAATTAATCTCTTCTTTTATATTGAAACCGCCATCATTTAATAAGTTCTTATTCTGAATAGGTGGACAAATAATAGATCTACTAATAAATATCGCTTGAGAATTAATGATAAATATGACATTTAAATTTTTTCTTAATCGGCACCAAAATGAGTCATTTAATTTGCATATTTTGAAAAAGTAAACTCAACTTCGAAAAGGGAAACTAGAAATTTAACATTGGGCTCAAATCCTATTAACAATCGAGTTTTTATTCAATGTTGGCGTTACCAAAAATAATTGTAGTATCAGTACTGGAGTTTACACGAGAGATAATTAATAAAATAAAATAAATAAAGGATAAGTGGTAAAAATTAGAGACAGATAAAGGGGGTTGTTAAGCCGAACTCGGGACCTAATACTTCTTATGCTATGAAAATGCGAACCGCACCACAATTTATAATTATAATTGTAACATACATATAATAACATAACCTTTAAATTGGTGGGGGACCATGGACCCCCTCTCCAAATGTGGCTTTGCTTCTAAGAATGGTGTTGTCGCAATATTGAAGTAACCGTCTTCATGGGCTGACAGTAGAGTTAGTCAACCCTTCGATATTATTTAATCAGACATTAAAGTTTAATTATATGGAAATGTAGCAATTTTGTATGTTAGTTGTAAACTACTAGGTTATAACATTTAAAAAAAAAAACAATCACATTTTTTTTAATTATGAACCTTTTGTTGGTTAAGAACAAGTTCTAATAGCTTGGAAGGTGGAGGGAAGCATATTCCAAAAAGAAATAAATTGCTATGAGTGTATTTTATCATTTTATGTCTATGTACTTATGAAAAAGTCTCAATTGAATAAAATGTTTGTTAAAGCTTTCGGGGTCCAATCATGTCCAGCTGCCTAGTATCTTAGCAAATTGCATTTTCTGTCTATTTTATTATTACATTTTCAATATTGCAACAGAAATCAAATTTGGTTAACGCACGATCGAACATTTATACCAGTCCTTTTATTTCCTTAATATGCATATAAAACATATAGAAAAAAAATAAATGTACATATATTTACAGAAAATAGTACAAATAAAAAACTTTTAATGAAAAAGATAGCAATGAATTTAACTTCGGAGAAAATATTTCAATGTTTTCGGGTTGAAGCTCGATTGTTTTTACATTGGTTGAATTTCGAGTTCGAATGAACTACAATAGCAACAATAATTATTATGATCAGTTATATATCGAATTCATCGACCTTTAATCATTCTATCAAATTATCAAACTTTAAATTTTTAAACTTTATACTTAACATTTAATTTGTTAATAATAATGTTAGTTTTATCCCAAATTTTTAACTTATCGATTTTATTATAATTTTTTCAACTTGCTTCTATTAACAAGTACTATTTCAAATAATTATTTCTAAAATGTAAAAATACAAATAAAATATCAATATTTTTATAAACAACTTATTTTGGAGATAAATAATATTTCATCTTCTGACAAGTTATGTTACAGTTCCACCATTGTAGTGAAATTTCGGTAATAAATTTGATAGAATTGAAAGATTATAATATAATTGAATTGATAAGTTAGTAAAATTGGAATTATTAAAGGTATTGATAAAATTGATAAATTTCAAAAGTTGAATAAATTTTATAAAACCATTAAATTAAGTGATGACGTATTAAATAGCTAACTCCTTATATTAACAATCTAAAATATAGAACTCTTGAATGGTCAAAAGTCAAAAGCCACCTATAAATTCGATGCATCTATAACACGGTATTCTAATTTTATTAGTTGAACGTGACGTGTAAAAATAAAGATATCATTAATTCATTAATTTTTCTTCAACCCTATATTTTATAATTTATAGCTGATTTGTAAATTTCTTTTTAGTTTTTTCTTTGATGTGTACAGACTATTGTGTTACGAAAATAAAAGGCAAAAATATAAACGACACCAAAAATATCAAATCAACATAACAACAAACATATAATGTACTATGTGTGACATAATAATATGCAAGAAACACATGAGCAAAGGGTACTAGTTAAATAAATTGCATACCGAAAACTAAATACCTATTTGTCAACTTTGTTGAAATTATCGTATCCTCGATTGTTAGTTTGTTACATCCAATAACAAAAAAAATACTGTAAATAAATGAAATTACGCGGCAAAGGTCGGTTAGAAAACGACTACATATGTGGCGTTCATTTGTCATGACTAATTATCATGAGACTATCCATCTAGATTAAGTTGTGGAATTATTTTAGTTGGAGGGGGGAAGCTATGACTAATAATCATGAAACTGTCCATCTAGGATTAAGTTGTGGTGATCAATCTTATGAACCAAACATGATAGTACATATTTAATCATGAGATTTAGTTTTGCCAACCAAATACTCTCAAAATATTTAAAATAAAAAGAAGGCTACAATCATGGCATTTAATTTATCAAAGTGGTAAATTTAGTCTATAATATACTATACTCCATGAGAGTAATATTTAGTTGTTGCAAATGATCAATTTCTCACGCTTGATTCTCCTTTTACTTGCAAGCAAGTAGTCTACATATGACCGCAAATTAACATTATTTATGAATTTTGGCAAATTACCAATTTCCCACTCTTGATTATCGTTTTACTTTTAATGCAGCAAGGCGTCTATATTTATAATTATAATAAAAAAGTGTTTCGATTTGATTGGCCATCTTTTTTTAATGAATAAATAAATAAAAAATTTAAAAGCCGTGGATTCAAATTCGAGAATACGTTTATACATTAATTACTCTATCATTAGGTCAGCCCAACACAAGCACACAATTGACCGTTGTTCATATATACACATATGGAGTGTTCTCAACATAATTCACCTCCCGACGTATACGAAGGAATGCGATTCAGTCGGGAAATTCCTGCTTTTTATGATTAGACATAGGATAGGCGTAATCAGATACATGCTTTTTCCATACCTCTCGTTATTTTTTGTAATTATAATAATCTTGTATCAGGAAATAAAAGCTACACATAATATCAATCAAACACACGATATATATGATCATTTCTTATTACTTACTAATAAATTCGATCATCCTTTATTATCACATAAAATTTCATATTAATTATTTTTATCTAAGGCATGATATGTAATACATAATTGACTGGTGAACAAACCATTAATTCAGACAATTTTTTTTTCCAGCTGTTTGCAGTTGTTATCATAAGATACGTCGTTGATCACTACTTCAAAGAATGTCAACTATTTGCCAACATTTTCCTACACCTATATATATATTACACCATTCCAAATTAAAAACCACAACCACAATCACAAGAACAAAAGCAAAAAATTAGAAAAAAGAAACTAAAGAGAAGAATTCATTCCATGGATTCTTCTATTAGGGCTACAAAATCCCTCTATGTTTTAGTAGCCACCGCATTCCTCCTCGTCTCCGCCGCGTCGGCCGGGAATTTCTACCAAGACGTCAGCGTAACGTTTGGCGGCCCCCGTACTCGGATATTCAATGGCGGGCAGCTTCTCACGCTCTCGCTCGATAACGTCACCGGCTGCGGCTTCGAGTCCAAAAACCAATACTTATACGCTAGGTTCGACGTGCAGCTCAAGCTCATCCCCGGAGACTCGGCCGGGACCGTGACCACTTTTTACGTACGAGAAAAAAAAATTATGCGCATTTTAATGCTTTTGGTAGTATAAAATAATATTTCAATCTAATCTCGTATTTTACTGCAGTTGTCGTCCCTTGGCCCGAATCACGACGAGATCGATTTCGAGTTTTTGGGAAATTCGTCGGGGCAGCCGTATACCATCCACACCAATGTTTACGCCCAAGGAGTGGGCAATAGGGAGCAACAATTCCGCCCTTGGTACGACCCAACTAATGCGTTCCACACGTACACTATTCTGTGGAACCCACAACGGATAATGTAAGTAGTGTTTCACATTAGTTTATTTACAAATAATAAACCTGACAATTTATTAATTAATACACCTTCTGTCCCACAAGATATGTCACACTTCTGTCCCATCAATTTATATATATACGTGGCTCTATGCAGTTTCATGGTGGATAATATGCCAATTAGAGTTTTCAACAACTACGCGGCGCGTGGGGTTCCGTTCCCCACGAGCCAGCCAATGAAGTTGTACGCCAGCCTTTGGAACGCGGACGACTGGGCGACACAGGGCGGCAGGGTGAAGACGGATTGGACCAAGGCGCCCTTCACGGCCTCGTACCAAAACTACAACGCGGTCGGGTGTGTGGTCGGCCCCTCTGGCAATTCGTGCAATGGGAACTTGACCGGGCAGCCATGGCAGACGCAGGGGCTTGATGCAAATGGGAGGAACCGAATTCGATGGATCCAAGACAAGTATATGATCTATAACTATTGCTCCGATGTTAAAAGGTTTCCCCAAGGGCGTCCGAGGGAATGCAGGTTGGCGAGGTTTTAGATCGGAAATTTGACTACGGGAGAATGGATGATCGATGATCGAGTTTTTGTTGTTGTTGTTGTTGTTGTTATTGATTAATATTTATTGGTTTCAATCTGGGAATTGAAGTGTTTTTATTTTATTCAAAAGATCAATTGGATTTGTAATGTTGTTTCAATAATATATGATGCATTTGTAAAAGTTGTTGGATTTTTACTTGGTTTAAAAAAATGGCGTAGGATTAGTTCTGCATTGATACTCTAAATGTAGCATGATCTAAGTAATTATTAGTATCTTGTTAATTTCGGATTAATCATACAAATTACAACTTACTTAGGGAAGGAGGACTAGTACTGCGATAGCATGGCACACATCAAGTAATTAGGTACAAAATATATTATAATCTATAGAAAATTATCACTTAAATTATACTCCTATATATATTATTTGATTGAGTTTTGATCGAATTCATATATTTGTGAATTAAACAGTAACTTTATTATGTTTCATAATTGTCCATATAATGATTTTTTTGCTGAAGTTGGTGGTGGAGTGGAAGTCAAACCAAAACTACACACAAGTCTAGATTAAAACCACATATATCTTGGACATCGATGACTTCATACGTGCAACGTAGTCAACCAAACATCGCTTTAATACAAGTGTAAAGGTTGGACGATGCACATCTGAACTCCATATTAGTATAATATTACCGGATTAAAGTTGAGCTCTTGCAGTTTTGTTTTTGGGACACTTCCCAAAAAGTTACTAGTATAGATTTGAAAAATATTTGTAATATTGTTTGTAAATTTTTTTAATCACTAATGTGGAATGACTTTGCATACCAATATGAACTATGATGTGGAATGAGTTCGCAGTTCGCACCTCGTATTGAATTTGAATTTTATACTTCTATTAATTGGAAGATAACTGAAATAATTTGAATTTTATATAGTACTACTATTAATTGGAAGATAACTGAAATTTATGATTTAAATGAGCAATTGACCTTAGGTAGTAAATTTTAATCAATTGACGTTAATGCATAGAAGAAATTAGTTTGCATCTAGCAATTTGAATTAATTTCCTCAAAAAGCAATTTTAATTAGCTACTGATTGTGAGAAGTATAGCTACATATCTAGCGCCGACCATGGCCCTATAAATGTGTCACAAAATGGCAAGTAATTACTACTAAGATTTAGACATCAAAAGTCAAAAGTAGCTAAGATATTCCTAATCGAATTACTGAGCATTAATCTCGTTCTAATTTTAAATAAAGAATCTCATTTAAACATTTGAATATATATAAAGTTTAGGGGATTCAAACTCATGATTATTAATTTTATGCAACTAGGTGATGAATAATATCTTAAATATCTATCATCTAAGGAATAAAAATAGTTCGTGGTTGACATTTAAAATAAAGTTATTTGCAAACAAAGAACATTCATTTAATAGAGATTTAGTGGAGGATCACAAAGTGTTTTTGTTTAATGTTCAAAATGTGGGTTGGTGATTGGACAAATTTCACAAATGTCCTTAAAATATCAGGGTCTCTTTCTATGTCTACAATGTAATAGGATAACAAAATCGATTTTGTCCCATTATTGGGAGCTTTTATTTTAAAATATCATAATTATTTAGTACTCATTAATTTATTTTTAGGAATAAATCCTCCTGCAAAAGATTTTCGATTAAATAACGACGTTATAGTTGAAATTACACATTGATTACCCAGTTTGACGTGGACTTTTGGTTGATATGTCAATATTCCGATTGTCGGAATTTTTTTTCATGACATTTTATTCCAACAAATGAAATTGTAGGTGCTAAATGATATTTTTAAAACGATGAGACATTTATTTAGTAACGCTTTAAACGATGTGACAAAATTAACCCATTACTCTATAATTTATACAGTAATACAAACAACTTTTCAATTATACTTTTTAGATATTTTTCATTAAATTGTCGGAATTTTTTTTCATGACATTTTATTCCAACAAATGAAATTGTAGGTGCTAAATGATATTTTTAAAACGACGAGACATTTATATAGTAACGCTTTAAACGATGTGACAAAATTGACCCATTACTCTATAATTTATACAGTATTACAAACAACTTTTCAATTATATTCCCTCCGTCCAATAATAGGAGTCCCATTTCTTATCAGTGCGGGTTTTAAGAAATGTTAAGAAGAGTGAGTGGAAGAAAGTTAGTGGAATAGGGGTCTCACTTGTATATATTAGTTTTAAATGATATGTGAGTGGAATGAGTTGGTGGAATGTGGGGCCTCTTTACCATTTATGGTAATTATGAACCGGGACTCCTATTCATGGACGGACCAAAACGGGACTCCTATTCGCGGACGGAGGGAGTACTTTTTAGATATTTTTCATTAAACATCAATTTATAAATATTAATTAATTTAAATTAAATTGATGCTAATCTTTCTACAATAATTTGTAGAAAAATACGGAGTAATATTTTAAATTGATGTACAAAATTTAAGAACATATTAGATTTTAATTTATCATAAATTTTCCATATTATTTCCTTTTTATTGCTATCGAATAATATATAACAAACCTTAATTTTTTTAGTTCAATTGAATTTCAAATTTAGGGGCATTATGCAATTTATAAACATTTATCTTTATTCTACTTTTTTACTCCACACTTAATTAAAGTAATTGGTAATCCCTAAAAACATTAGTGTAGTAAATTAATACATATGACATTATATTCTTAATATACTTTCAACCAATTGAGATCCCTATTTTAATTTAAATTTTCATCATATGCTTCATTTCAATATAAAAGTTCAAGACATTATTGCTACACGTTTCAGAAATCAAATACTACTATAGTACTCCATATAGTATAATATGGAAGCACATAATTAGACAACATATTACAATTCCAAACCTCAAAATCCAAGAAAAGGTGAAGAAAATGATACTACAAATGAAGGCAATTTCAATGGCAGCTAAGTGCAGGTAGCCTCATCAAGAACATGAAAGCATTTCTTCAAGATCCCAACAGCTTTATCCACTTCCTCCTTGGATATGATCAACGGCGGCACAATCCTAACCACGTTCCCCTTCCCCGCAGTTAAAACGAGCAGACCCGACTGCTGGCACGCTTCGACCAAGGGGGACGCAGACACATCCAGGTCTATGCCGATGATCAGCCCAAAGCCTCGAATCTCTTTCACGTGGGAGTTCCCTCCTATGCTTGAGACTAGTAAATCTTTGAAATACTGACCTTTCTCAGTAACACTGGCCAAGAAGCTCGGATCCGCTATTTTGTCAAGAACCGTGATCGCAGCACTGCAGACGAGAGGGTTGCCTGCAAATGTGCTGCCATGGTCTCCATACTCGATGGCAGCAGCAACCCGTTCGGTCACCAGGACAGCACCGATGGGTAGACCTCCAGCTAGAGGCTTGGCAAGAGTCATTATATCGGGGTATACATTGTAAGCTTCGTGAGCCCAGAGATAGCCTGTTCGACCCAAGCCACATTGTACCTGAGGTGGATCCACACGTTTGTTATACTAATCCTCAATAGTAAACGCATCCAAATAAGGTCGAGAGCACCATGTATTATTACCTCGTCGAATACAAGAAGGCACCCAGCTTTGTCACAGGCAGTTCGCAAGGATTGCAAGAATTCTTTCGTGGAGCTGTATATACCACCTTCGCCTTGGATTGGCTCCACAAACACCGCAGCAACCTTTCCGCTCTGAATCTTCTCCACTGCTGCTTGAGTATCACCGTATTCTAAGAAAGTGACCCCGGGCATGACAGGTTGGAACGGCGTCCTGTAGTGCTCTTTGCTCGTTAACGCGAGAGCACCCATTGTTCTACCGTGGAAGCAGTTTGAGAAGGCGATGAACTCCATGGGAGGGTCAGTTTTATCTGGACTTGAATGTCGTTGGAACTTTCTTGAAAACTTAATTGCTGCTTCATTGGCCTCAGTTCCGGAATTGCAGAAGAATACACGATCAGCAAAAGAGCTGGTAACCAGCCGCTTTGCAAGCTCTACCTGCACACATCCACCAATTTGTGCATAAAACGACGAAAACCATACTCCAGTAGCAAATAGCAATCAATCATCATAGTTTATCAATAACACTTTCAAGGTGAGTGATAATTTGAAATTATAAGCTAAACTTACACCCATTATGCAGCTCTTAAGATAATAGTCAGAACTTTTGACGAAATTATAGTATCGATTTTGTAATAAGCATAGTTCCGATGCAACAAAGAAAAAGAAGTGGAAATTCTTGACAACATTAAGCTTCTCATATCAATGACATTATCGTCAGATACTTCCCTGAATGCGAGTCTGAAATCACATACAGCCCTGAAAAACTCATTACCACTCAAGAGTACTTTTTCCAACTAACATTTTAGTGCCACAAAGTAAAGAGTGAGTTAGCATTTAGGGACTATAGCATATGCATTTCTCTCATACAAGAGGAACATTGTATCACTATCAGGCTATCAGCTGAAATATTTGCTTCATTCTCAGCACATTCAGAAATGCAGACCAAAAAACATGATATAAGCTCCAAACTATGCCAATCCATATCATCTCCAGCAGTAATCAACTGTGCATTCACTTGATGACCAAAAAGACTCTCATTCACACACACACACAATATATGCTACACTCATCCTAATCATAATCCAAGTTTTTTCAGTACAACAACAGAATCCATTAACAGTCAAATCAAAATACACATATACACTAAAAAGCAGGGAAAGAGTGTAATCTGTTTCATTCACTTCTTTTTCTTCTTGATGACAAAAAACTCTTTCTCTCACTCTCACACACACAATGTGCTACACTCATCCTAATCAATATCCAAGTTTTTTTCAGTTCAACAGCAGAATCCATTAATAGACAATTTAAATCACACAGACACACAAAAAGACTCTCTCTCTCTCTCTCTCTCTCTCCCACACACACACACACACACACACACTCTCTGATACACTTATCCTAATCAAAATCCACTACAATAGCAGAATCCATTAACATTTAACAAACAAATGAAAATGCACATATACACAAAAAGACTATTTCCTCACTCACTCACACACAAACACAAAACATGATACACTCATCCTAATAAAAATCCAATCTTTTTCAGTACAACAGCAGAATAAAATCAAAATACACCGACATTCAAAGGGGGAAATATAAAAAAATCAATCACCTGCGGAAGAGAGTAGTAAACATTGCTGACATGCGCGAGCGCCTCAGCCTGCTGCGAGAGGGCGCGGAGCCAATCCGAATCCCCATGGCCGAGGGCATTGACGGCGATCCCCGAGGTGAGGTCCAGATACTCCCGCCCTTCCACATCGTACAATCGACAGCCCTTGCCGCTCTCCAGCACCACCGGCGCCCTAGCGTAGGTCCCCACGATGAATTTCTTCTCGTCGGCGATTACTTCCGAGCTCCGCCTGCCCTTGAGCGGCCTGGCCTGGTCGGAATCGGGCGCGCGCGTGTCCACATTGAGGCAGGCCGCGAAGTAATTGGCGGGCCTGGAGGTCAGCGAGCGGTGGGGGGCGGCGTTGTTGAGGGGGAGATGCAGCGACCAGCTCATTTTTTTTTTCAGGTGAGAGGGAAGTGGTGATTGCGCTGTTGCTCAATTTGAGGTGAGAATCAACGGTGGCGGCGGCGGAGGAGTTCAATCAAGGTAATGGAATTATACACGTCTCATATAAGTTGCAGAAAAATTCAGAAACTAACTAATAAAGCGTCTTCAACAAATTCTCGTTTTGGTCTATATTTAAATAGATTTATTTAATTTACAATATTTTTTACTTGGGTTTTATTTACTAGTTCCTCTCTCTTCAAAATTATATCTCCTCAAATTATCTTAAGTTAATTTAACGTAATTCTCTTAATTTAATTTATCTTTTTAAACATATACTCCCTCCGTCTCAGAATACTTGACGCAGTTTGTCATTTTGGTCCGTCCCCGAATACTTTACACAGTTCACTTTTTCCATTTTTGGTAGTGGACCCCATATTCCACTAACTCATTCCTACTCACATTTATTAAAAAACTAATACTTTAAAAGTAGGACCCACATCCCACCAACTTTTTCAACACACTTTTCATTACATTTCTTAAAACCCGTACCGGGTCAAACCGTGTCAAGTATTCGGGGACGGGGGGAGTATCAAATTAAAGATAATTTTATAAGGATTGTGACGAGATTTCAATTCCATATGTTGTGACGAGGATCGAATGATGAAATTTTATAGTAGTAATTTCTATTTCAGTTTTCGTATATATTGATATATATCAATAAATGCATCAAACAATTTTTATATTGCGAGTGCATACAATTTCCGAAAGTATTGCTAAATAACACCATCGGAACCATATATTGGATTCGGAAGCATGCACTTAAATCCGTTGCATGAGAATGATTTCAACATCGGGCAAAATTTGCCAATAACCTCAATGTACCAGTCCCTGGTCTAATTGTTAGGTGCAAATTGACATTATATAGTAAGCGCAGTTGGTCGTGGTTAGGAGTGGCGTTGAAGTCGAAGTAATCGTCGATGGATTGCGAATGATGGAACACGGTGGAGGACGGACATGAGGATTATTACTATTGAAAATAAGACTCCACCGACTTTCCTAGACTTTTCTACACTACTCAAGAATGGTGGAGAAACAAGACATAAGTTAATTAGTGGTGATATAGTTTAACCAACATAAATGAGATATTATGATTATTAATAATTGAATTAGCCTAGAATCCTCTAGGTTTGATTATTGTCCATACCACCGACTTTGGTGTCTATAAATAGGCACTAGGCCATTTTGTGTAGAATGTGCATAAAGTGGAAGTGTGCGTGTAGTGTTAAAAAGTGCGCTCAGAGTTACAGAGTGACTTGTGTTCTCAAGGAGTGTTTTGTGAAACGTGTCCTCAAGAGTGTGTTATGGTGTATTCTCGTAGTATTGTGTTGGTGTTGTGTATGTGGTATTTCTTAAACTGTTGTCGAGTATAATAAAATTCTATTTGTGTGTGTTGTTATTATCGATTCTGGGACCTGGAGTATCGATGATACCCAACAATTACGCAGGGGAATGGTGTGATATAACGAGAATAGCTCGTTAAATGGAGGCATGAAAGGGATTGGGGAAATGGTGGAAAATTAGGCTTCCAAACTGTATCGATGAACCATCTATGTAGTGATTATCAACAATGCTAGACCTGCCTACCAGAGCCTGTTTGAAGGGTGCGCGACACTGGCGGATCCAAGTGGTAACTAAAATGTTCCCACTAATTCATACTATTGTTATAGAAATTACTAAATAAAGCGGTGGTCTAGTGGCAAATGGTTTGACTTTGTAAGTGGATGAGTTCGAGTCCCATTTGTGCAATTTTTAGAGTTTCTTTATCATGTTTTGCATGTTATCTCCGGTAATTTTTGATTTCTTTATATTTTTATTTGTTTACTTTTGCATATATTAGTTAGTTTTTTCATTATTTTTCTGATTCAAAGTTTCTTTATCATGTTTTGCATGTTATCTCTGGTAATTTTTGATTTCTTTATATTTTTATTTGTTTACTTTTGCATATATTAGTTAGTTTTTTCATTATTTTTCTGATTCAAATTTTAAAAACTAGAAATTTATCTTTGGTGTGAGTTGCTTTTATTATCACATTGTTTTTAGTTTAGTTTGCCTCTTATTATTAACCTTAATTAAGTACTCCATATATTAATGTTATTTATATGAATTTGGAACTTTAATTTCTAGTAGGTATTTACATTATCCCATTTTAAAATTAAATAGTATTTCAAGATTTAGTATTTTCAAGATTTAGTATTTATGTACATACAATTGGCACCCCCAATTTACAAATTCTGGATCCGCCACTAGTGCGCGAGGACTCTTGTAGACGAGGAGTCATGGTCTAGGCTGGCGTGGAGCCTCAATGATTGCTTCCAGAGGCACACGGGCCGGCCCCCTTTCCCTCGTTGTGATCACAAATCCAAAATGAGGAAGTGTTTGCAGAGTTTGGATAGGAATGGTCACAAGATCTATCTTGAGTACTTGAACTGGTTTCCCCTAAAATACAAAAGAAACATTACATTACTAAATCAAATTTAAAACGAAAAGAAAGAAAGCCAGATTAAAATCACGATTACTAATCTTCGACTGTCGTATAGGTTTCACAAATGCTATATAAAATTTGAAAATAATTAGCTAGTAACCAATATAAATATGACTACTGAACTCGTAGACGCAAATGTAACAATTATCCAGTGATTAGTATCAATAAAAGTATGATATAACTATTGAACTCATAGATGCAAATATAACAATTATCCAGTGATTAATATCAAGAAAGTAGTACTAACTACTAATATTGGATACAAAAAAAGACTACGCTACACTTCCATATTCTTAATTGAACATTTAAAGGAAAGCTCCCTCATTCTAAACAAGGAAGCCCAAATCTCTTCAATAATCTCAAGAAACATCAGCTTCGTAGCCTTCACAACAAGCTTAGAAATGACATAACACCGAAGCGTCGGCTTCTCCATCTCCGGAAAGCCCGAACACGAGCCTCCGCCATCAAGCCATCAAGGTGAGAGTTTTCAAACAAATCTGCGGAGGTAGAAGAACATTTGAAAAATTATTTTAAAAAACTGAAAATTATTTATAATAAATTTATATTAACTTGTTTTAAAAAATTATTATCATATAGCTTTTGTGGGTAAATGTGTAATTTAAATAATATACTATAGATACAAATGACATTCTTTTAAGTATTAAGATATTCTTTTGGGTTTAAATTTGTAAAAATGATCAAAATAATATACTCCATCGGTCTAGGAGTCTTATTTTTTCATTTTAATCTGTCCGCGAATAAGAGTACGGTCTTATATTTCACAACTCATTCCACTTACATTTCATATAAAACTAGTATATACAAGTGAGACTCATATTCCACTAACTTTTTTCACTCATTCCTCTTAACATTACTTAAAACCAATTTTAAAAAATCGGACCAGACCGGCCGACCGTGAACCGGAAAATGGTTTCTTTTTTATGTTTTTTTAATCAATTTTTTTAAAAATTTGTTGTTAGTAGTGCTTGAACACATGACATCTCCTCTAATCAACAATCTCTCTACCACTCCACTACAAGAGCCTCATTGAACAATTTGAACATTAAACATTCTTATACATTAAACATTAATTTTTTTATCTACATAATCTAATAATTCTTTTTAATTTTATATTCTTTAATATAATTATTAATTATAATATACTATATAATTATCATACTCTAAATTTTAATGATATTTGTCACTAACATTATTATTTTCATATAAGATTCATTATTTACTATAACTAAATATTAATATAGTATATATTTAATTTATATCCTAACTACTGATATCAATGAATATTCTCATCTAAACTAAGTAATGATTCATATTTAATTATAATATTATTTTACCACATAAACGTTTTTAAATTAATATGAAATTTATCTATTTTAATACATGAAACATTAGATTTTTTATTTATACTAAATAATAATTTATATATTTGATTATATTTACTAAATTTTAATATATTTATATTTATATAGAACTAATTATATGTAAGGCTTAATATTTTGTGATATATTATTAATTGTATTTTATCATTTCCTAAATTTAATATAGTTTTTTGTATTATATATATTTGTAATAGTAAAACGGTTCAACCAGTGGTTTAACCGGTCCGACCAGTTGAACCATGAACAGTAGCATTGTCGATTTATTTGTCGGTCCGGTTTTTAGAACAAGCTTAAAACACGTGCTGCCAAAAAATGGACTCCTAATAGGCCATGGAACGGAGGAAGTAACAGTCAACACAGCTATCCATTCACCCTAAAAATTAATACTTGTTGGATGTACATCAGTATCGTAGTTTAAATTTAATAAAATTTCACCTTAATTTGTTTCTTATATTTTTATCTAATATAGTCATATTGTCTCCAAATTATACAGTATTCGACACAGAGGGATGGATAGAATTATAGGAGTACGCATATTCAGTGAAGTAAGAGAGTAGATTTGTGCAAGAAAAAGATTTGAGTAATATTTTTATGCATGATAAAAGCAATATCCTCTCCAAAAATAAAGGAATGAGAAGAACACAAAGAAACAGCTCTACAAAAAAGGAAAGGAAAAAATTCTGCATTTACAGAAACTTTTGCTAGCAAGTAGTGCTAAGGAAGCAACAAAAAATAGGAGGCAAATTTGCAAAACCTCAGAAATGGTCAGCTATTAGCATTTTATTGTTCTTTTTTCCCATTTTCTTGGTCGTCGTCTTCAAAGAAATTAATCACTCATCTAACTGTTGAGCCAGAAGGATTACTCCGGGAAGAAGATGTAGAATGATTCAACTTCAAGACTGACTCGAATTTACGGAGAATATTCACTGCTTTTCTCTGCAGAAGATACCACAAACAAAGTTAGTATCCACTTTAAATGGGGATATTTATATGGCAATGATACATCTTATACACTACTACTGATGCAAAGCAGATGAATTACCCTCAATTTCTGATTTGAAACTACGTAGAAACGCCTATTCTAGACTACTGGGGAGTAAGCCGAATCTGTTAGGTTTTCATTGTCTTGTACTCCACGATGCATAAAATGATTTCAATGGATATTGTGTTCCTATAAGTATATTAAGTCCAGCGGCTGAATAGAATTATAAAAATTGCATAGAGTTGTTTGGAAGTATTTTTCTTTCCAAGGTCAAGAGTACATGTCTATGCAGCATAAAGACACAGAGCTATTGAGATAGATTCTTACCTTCCACCGTCTTTTCTTTACGAGAGTTTTGTTTGTTGCATCCAACTTCACAATTATTTCCTTGAAAGTTGGTCTTTTTGATGGCTGGTCGTGCCAACAATCTTCTATTAATCTGTTTGGATGAACAGATTTAGAGGTTAAGAGAAGAAAACAGGAGTGAATGTAGAAACCAAGACTTGAAATCTATCAATATCCAAGAACAAAAGAAAACAATATTGAAGAAAACCCTTTGACCTTAAAAAAAATATACAGGAAATCGAAAGGCTCACCGTCGCAGTCCATAAGCATAATGTTTAATTGGAGCGTCAAAAGGTGGGCGCTCATTGGCAGCATATGCTTTAGCAACTTCAATGTCATTCCTTTTAGGAAACGGTGGATGACCCTCAATCATCTGTGGGAAATATATATAGGTTCAAACAGGAATCAAACTGAAAAAATTATTCCTACTTATAAATGTAGTAAAACAAAATTGTTGCTCATACAAGTCAAGTTCCATGTGTGCAAAATAGCAGAAATAACTGAACCATTTAACATATATGTGCAGAAAGTGAAAGTAGGTCATAGAGAAGCATTACCTCTTGTAATATCAATGCAAATGAAAACACATCCACCTTAGTATCATATTCCTCATTTCTGAAAACTTCAGGAGCCATGTATCGCCCTGAGTTTGGGAAAGGGTTGGTCAATCATCAATTAGCCAATGTTCAGCACAATGATCATTTTTAAGATAGTAATAATCACCGGTGCATCTTCTACATTGCAGGTATCTAAGATTCATATTAATCAAACAATCATGTAAGTGAAGCAACATGTGATACAGGCTTCAGCAATCATATTTAGAATATAGAGTAAGGACAGTGCTTTTCCAAATGATCAGTTATTAAATTGAAAAGTAAATATTCAGAAAAAAAAGAAAGAACGTATGTCAATCAACTGGATACTTACAAGACGTCTGTTGCCAAGACACATGTTTGTCTTCTTTGACTGTTTTGGTAACTTTCATCAGCTTGCTTAGCCCAAAGTCAGCAACTTTGAGATGACCAGAATCATCCCGCAATACGTTTCTATCATATTTGATAATCCTCAATTGATCAAAAGTTTTCATATAGTAGTATAATTTGAACAATCTTTAGAGCCAAAGATAGGGCTATTTAAATAAAAATGGCATGGCTAAAAAAGGGAAGAAGAGAGTACATACGACGGTTCAAGATCTCGATGTATTATGGCTTCAGGCTTATTCTCATGCAAGTAGTTCATTCCTCTGTAGTAAAAATCATGAAACAAACACTCATATGCATCAAGGCAACAAAAATACCACCATTCCAAAAAAAATCCCTTAAATTAGACAAAAAGATGAGTTTTACTCATCGCCTATAGCATGTATCCTTTTATTCCTTTTGCAGAAATACTTAATGTGATTGTAAAATTGATGTCCAATATAGAAGGAATTAGTCCTTTACATGACATCATAAACTAAGCTGATCTTTTTTTAGATGAAGAAGAAGCTTGGAACTTATCACCATGAACAGTTGCTTCTAATTAATGGTGAGCCATCATCTGCTAGGTGGAGCTCATGATGTGAAGTTAGCAACCAAACATAGTGCAAGAACCTAAAAAACTAACCTCGCAATATCCAAGGCAAACTTGATAGTGGTTTTCAACTTTAAAGCATGTTTTCTTTTCAGGTATGCACACAAATCCCCCTGCAAAAAGGCTTTACTTAATTGTGATTGTTGTAAAAATAAATTACTCCTGAAGAAAATTAATAAGATCCCAAAGCATAATGCAATCTGCTCAAAATGGTGTAACCAACAAGTCAGAGGAATAAGAATTTTCTTTTTGATAAGAAAGCCCAATATTCTTTGTCATTTTTATAACTTTCTTCCAGCAAAAGAAACGTCAGAATGGAAAGGCTAAAGCATATAAAGCTCAAAGTTTAATAGTTTAAGAGATACCTTTGGGAGATATTCGGTAACAATCATCATTGGAGTACATTGAGTCACAGCACCAAGAAACTGGACGACATTCGGGTGGCGTATCTTTTGAAGTAGAGCAAGCTCATCCCTGAATGCATTTCTGCAAAACAACAGCTCACCTTGTAAAATAAACAGATCGATATTCCCTATTACAAAGAAAGGAGACCTTCGTTAATGGAAGCAAAAATTATCTTTCACGTAAAAGGTAAGACCAACCCACACTTTCTCTTCATCAATGAAAAATTCCTCAGCAAATTTCTTAACAGCAACCTGAATACCACGCCATGAGGCAATGCAAAATGTTCCCTGCAGCAGTTTTGGTCAACAAAAACAAGTGAAAAGTTACAGTTAAGACCACTATTTGACTACAAATCTGAAGACATTGGAAGAGCTTATGCTATATCCAAGCTTGTTTTACAACGAAGAGATGATACTACACGTAAAATAACACAAGAAGATCTTACCTTAGTTATTTCCACGCTGTTGGTGAAGTCTATCTCTTTTGGATCAATTTCATATTCAGGAACCTCACGGTCGTTTTCAACATGCATGGGAGCCATCTAACAAAATTATTCAAAAAAGATGTATGATCATAAAATGAAACAGCACAGATAAAACAAAAGCTGAAGGAGGATTACAAAGAAGATCTCCACACCGAACAGGCATGTGAAACTTACCGGAGGTTTTGCACCATTTGCCTCCAAAAGCTTTATAATGTCATTGTTTTTGTAGTAAATTGCATCTGCAAGGGGCTATTCAATTAAACCTTGTCACTACCATACCTATCAACCGTTCATTCGACAATCCATAACTAATATATTCGACACATAATGCATAAAAGGATGACTTTAGGTAGCATCAAGTTTCACAAAATATACATTTTCACTTCTAGCCTAAAGAGCATCTCCAGCTCCAGTTGCAATTTGTTTAAACTAAAAAATAAGGTGAACAACAGAGCTGACAATGTCTTTATTCTGTACAATAAAATATTCCTTAAGAAGTAAATGGTCCACTAGCAAAAGGCAACTTCTTCTAATGGAATGCCAGAAGAGAAACCAATGCAAGTTTAATATCATATCAATCATCAAGTTAGTTCATAGCAAGGCTTTCAAATCTACCAATAATTCTGTTATAACTAACTGCAACAGCTATATCTGTACATCACCACTACTTAACAGATCTCCTCTCTGAGATTCGAAAACCTACAACTACAAATCGGAAGTCAAATCAAGCGATCAATAAACTACATTGACAGTAAGACATTCCCCAATTTGCAGAGAATTGCACACATACCGTGCTGCCCCAGCGATCCTCGACGTCGACTTCGGCGCCGCGGCGGAGGAGCAAGTCGACGACGTTCGTCCGCCCCTGGCAGGCGGCGACGTGCAGGGCGCTGCGGTTGTCGATGTCTCTGAAATTGACGGCGGTGGGAGAAAATGATAGAGAATATTACTCCATGAAAAATGATTGCATTTTCCCTTTTTAGTCATTGAAACGTTCATAATTGCAAATATGTCCACAAATATAACGCAGTACATTTTTGTAAATTTTATAGTAGAGATCATACTTGGATGGAAAATTTTTGTTTGTATCTAATACAGTTTGATAGATAGATTTATGCATTTAAAAAGTAAAGCATTCACGTTTTGGAACCGGCGGTTCCCGTTCCGATAAATGCGGAACTGAAACTAGCCAGACAAACGAAAATCATGAGGCTTCGGTTCAAAATTGCTACTTTATCGTTTTATTTTTGCGGGTTTGTCATTTTATCTCACGTTTTTTATGATTATTTCCCTGATTTTGAGTCAAATGGCGATTAACAGCTGGTGACAGTTCCAAAAGTTTTAGAACTGAATTGGCATGTAGGAAGTACATTGGTCCTGATTCAACTTATGAGAGTGGTTACCATTTGAAAATTGAAATCGTCGATTAGATTCATGAGGAACCAATTGTTTGTATTTAACCATGCTTCCAACGGGTTATTGATTAGACACACCACGTGGCGATATATTCTTCCGATTATTGTTTTTTTTTTAATTCTACAAAGTGGTGGAGTTATTTCACATTAAATACATATAGTTTTACATCAAGTTATTGAAAAGGCACTAGATCATAAATGAAAATTTGAAAGTCTGATGCCAAATGAACGACCAACGTAAATATAACTCGATTTTACACGACCCCTACAATTCGAATAGAATCATTACGATTTCCCATACATTTTTACTAAGTTGTTGCGCTTAGTTGATATGCCATTAAACTTAGATCCTTGCCTATAGTATACATGAATATATACATTATATTTTTTGTTTGAACTCCAAAAGAATATGACTATTAAGTCTAAACATAAAGTATTTACTTCTATTATATTACTCTATGCATAATGCATGCAACGCTAAGGTTTCACCCTAAGCGGGCACTATGTTTGCGTCTTATCATCATGAGTGGAGAAATCACTTGCAACAAAGCAAGCTAATGCTAGGGTTTCAAGACCTAGCGTGACAATGTAGATGATAGGGAAATGAAGCGAAAACGGTGAACTTGACTTTCAAGAGGAGCAAGGAGATGGCAGCACTAGGGCTAAAGCGTAGTCGTGAATCCGCCCTAAGGGGAAACTCGATGTTCACGATAGTGGCAATGTGTGATAGACCGCAATATTACTCAATCGTGGTTTCGTAGGCAACGACATGGGCTTCAACTATGATGTTTTAAAGCATATGATCGTCTAGAAGAGGTGATGGCTTGTGGAGCATCGAATTACATTGAAAAAAAGTCGTCGTAAAAGCCGCCCATCATAATGCACCAGAATACAAAGCTTATGTATGCATTTGCGATTGTCGGAAAACCAATGCTACGATTATAGGAAGCCATTGGTCTAAGAGGGTGGCGGTGCACTAAAGGACGGAGATTCAGATAAGATTACACGCAAATATCACCTCATTAAATTTCATGTGCATAAACCATAGAGAAATTCCGCAAGTTGATAGATATTCTTTTGTTTTAAACCTTTACACAAGACTAACAACAAATTAACCAAAGTTTATACTAAATTTGATACTAGGAGAGCTCAGTACCTACCTTTGAATTTATAAACCCTAACTTTTTAAATTTTTTTTTTTGTAATTTACAAGACTAGTTTTTTTATGATTGGTTGGTGTGGAAAATAGATTTATTTATTTTTATTTAATTTATAATTTCACACTCAACAGTACTACTCCGAGAATCATCTAGGTCAGAGACCTCTTTTCCCCTCTTCCTCTCCTTCATCGCCTTCAATTCATCCTCTATAATCTCACACACCACTCCACACGCACTGAAAAGGTAATACAAAATCCACCTTCCACAAACAGCAAAAAAGACCAATCATTGCAGCTCCTTAATTTACCTTATTATGCCCCCTAGCATGGCGACTGAAAATTCCACAAACACTTCACGAGCTGAAGAATTCAAAGTCCAAGCAAATGAAGCCTTTAAAGGTAGTATTGCCAACGATTGTAATAAAGTTTGTATTTTTATTTCTTTTTCTCTTTCTATTGCATATTTAATGGATGATACTGGTATTTGTAGTTTTGATTTTCATGTGTATGCGTGTTTAATAATCTATCGATTTATTGCGTTTGCAGCGCATAAATTCTCTCAAGCAATTGATTTGTACACGCAAGCGATAGAGCTGAATCATGATAATGCGGTTTACTGGGCTAACCGGGCGTTTGCGCACACTAAGTTGGAGGAGTATGGGAGTGCTATTCAGGATGCTACGTCGGCGATTGAGATCGATCCGAAGTATTCGAAGGCAAGTACTGTCGGGTTCTGCTTTGTATTCGAGGGGAAGGGGGTTTTCTTTTTTGGCATTTGAGGTCTGAGATTGGTGAAAGGGTGCAGTGATGTGGCTAGTTGGAAATGATGTTCTTCTTTTTCAATGCAGGGTTATTACAGGCGAGGTGCGGCCTATTTGGCGATGGGGAAATTTAAGGAAGCTCTTAAGGACTTTCAACAAGTGGGGCTTCTTTACTGCTGTGTTTGATACTCTGCATGTTTTTTGCTGAACATTTGTTGATTTGGAATAAAACTGCAAGGGCTTTTTGTGCAAGATTTGGGCTTGGTGATTTTGGTTGGGGTTTTTGTGGAGTGCATTGGAGAAACTTAAGTAAGAGGAGCTGTGATCCATTCATCATCAAATGGCTAAATGGTTTAGTCACTATAAAATTACATATAACTGTGTGCATGCATGTGCTGATATGTAACATACCAAACTATTATATTATACTTGTAGTGAAATAATCTAATGGTTTAATTGGTGTTTGCTTTGGATCTATAAACATGTGAGGGCTAATGGCAATAACAAAAGGGACACACCATGTTCATCTAAAAGATAAAAACATGCATCATTTAAGAGAGAGCGGTGCTGATTTTCTGTGTCGCCTTTACATAAATTTCTTGTATTACTCGTCTTATATATGAAGGTGATGGATAGTCTCTACGTTGTTACCTATAACATCCAAGATAAATCAAGGAGAACATCTTGTCTTGCATGAAAGTTGAAAATGCTAGACTATTTTATTTGCTCTGTTTATACTTTATATGATAGCTTCAATGTTTTGTTAATCTAAGTAAAAGATCACAATAGAATTAGAAGCACATGGAAGCAAAATTCATAATATAGGTGTAGCCAGGAATAAGTATCTATGTGGCTTTTAAGCTAACTAAACCGTTCTTGATGGATATTGGTTATGATATTCTGTTTATTCCCAAATAAGGGTTTGGAAGTTTCTTATTTTCCAGTCTGATCAAGGCTTGCGCTTCGTATGGTAAAAAATTTATAAGAAGTGCTGTTGAAACTTTAGGTTTTGGAGTATCTACTGCTTCGTGAATTTTTGTTACTGTATTTGTTTTTCTCTATTTTCCCCGTTGTGGCCTTTTTGAGGCAAATTGTGATTGTTTATTTGTATTTTAATTTATGTCTTCAATTGATTATTTATTAAATTTAGGTCAAAAGACTTTGCCCAAATGATCCTGATGCTGCCAAGAAATTAAAAGAGTGTGAGAAGGCGGTCATGAAGCTAAAATTTGAAGAAGCTATTTCTGTACCTGAATCAGAAAAGCGTTCAGTAGCCGACTCTATTGATTATCACACAATAGGTGTGTTCTTGTTGATTTATGTGACAATTGTAGATTTTCTGCTGGTTTCATACTCTATTTTTTATGCAAATTCAACTATTTTCAAACTTCTCTCTCATTATTTGATCAATTCTGAGTATATTGCCACAGATTGAATTTTACCAATCTCTGTTCTATGTTGCTAAGAAGTAATGTCTTCCTTTGTAGTACATTATGGGGTAAATGAGTAATCTCATCTGTTCTAACTCTGATTCTATGGTAATCTGTTATGTGTTTTTTTGACATGCAATTTATCCTGTGGCTGTCTTTGGAGTTTTGCTGTTTTTAGATTGTCTTGTTTTGTCCTCTTGATGAATGTACCAAGGGATATTTGGAATTTAGATCTGTTATGCTGATTACTGAAGCATCTTTGCTTCGTTCAGAGTGTCCGCTAATTTTTATGCTCATACTTCATGATATGGTAGTTATTGAAAGATCAATGCTATAGGATTTGGCGAGGTTCATTTTATCTGAAAACTTTACTTGCACATTTCATGTGTCATGTATCATGGATATGCTACAACACTGGGTGTGAACTCATGAAGGTTATTAGAGGGATTAATGTGCATTATAGTATGCTATTGGGGCGGGGAGCTGGGCATGTTAGACCAGATAGTAATGCAGAGTGGATGAGTATTGGGTCGAAGACAGCCTTGTGTAATAACCGGGAGAAAGGCATTGAACTTGCGCGTTTCATGTTAACAAGTATGTAGAAATGTACATTGGTTACTCTTATACTTACTAGTACATTACCTATTTTATCATGATAGGGACTAGTCCTGGCTCATCTTATGTTTCCCTGAAAGTTACTGCTGTAGCAGCGGCCGTAGCACTACTGGCAGTATATGTTGGGACTAAAGGATCCATAGCAGTGGCAACAACAGCTATGACGATTGTATTGGTGGTCTTTGGAACATATTGGCAAGGCCGATGCAAAGAAAGTGTCTTTACCAAGGGTCGAACACTTGACTTAGGTTAGACCTTTTAAGATCAAATGAAGCATTAAGAATAAATTAAAAAATGACAATGTCATAAAACTTTAGTCTTTACGTAGTAAGGGGCACTGCATGACATACATCAGTCTGTATGGAGAAGGATATTTTCTATAAGGAAATCGATGTTCACTGATTCTAGGACTTACTCCAGTGTGAACTGGCCATAATTTTAAAACTTTTCTTCGTCCTGCTGTGGAGCAATGAATTAATAAAACTACATTCCGGTGGTTGTATTTCCTTCTCTGGTTATTCATTTTTCGAAGGACTTCAAGGAAAAGATGGGAATTCTTTCCCATTTGTTCATAATTAAAGTTTGTGTGTGATTATAGCATAACTGTTTCAAACTGTCACTTAAAAGTAAAAGTATCTTAAAGGACAATACCTCAAGTCACTGATAATTATGTTCATCCATTGCTCGGTACTGATTGATGTTAGCTTTCTTTATTTATTAGATTGGTTGTATTATCAGTAATCTGAGCTAGTATATGTTGCTAGAGGCATATGACCTCTTCAGTTAGGAGCATTCTTCTTTATGCTTGTGCTTCTATGTTGACTGACCTTCTAGTATAGAAAATCATTAGTGCGGAGATCCTCAGAAATTAAAGTAGAATGATACGAACCTCCTTTGTTGACTGAAAAGTGTTTTCTTATGGCTGACATGATCAATTGCACCACTGTCCTGTGTCCTAAAGAAGTTACACATAGGTCTTTTCTTCAATGAAACTTAAACATGTATCTCCTGAATTATTTTTTCTTTTTACATTACTTCAACTATAATGACTGATTCTGCTGTGGGATTCCTCAGCCGATTTTACTTCAGTTCTTTTTTCAGTGATAAAATTTTCATCTTTTTATGACAGGTAGCAGAAAGTCAGTAATAAATGGAAAAACCACCCCATTGACTATTTTTTTTTCTGGGGCTCATTATAAAACAATTAATAATATCAATAATAATGGCTTATGTTGCTAAATGTTTGTTTCAAGCCCATTTTGACTTTTTTGTACACTTCAAAAAAGGATATGATAACTTGCTAGACATGCTACAGAACAAAAAACCAACCAATTGACTGTGTTTTGTGTTTTATTTCAAACAGAGGTTGACTCACAATATTCTGGAGCAAGAATAGAGGGGGATGTTGTTACATTAGATTTTGTCAAGAAAATGCTGGAGGACTTCAAGAATCAGAAGTTTCTACACAAAAGGTATACTGTTCTAGTGTGGTAAATAACATGTTTTGTTTTATTATTTCTTGTTTCTAGATGAGTATGCCTAGAGCAAGTCCTGCACTTCTATGGCTAATTTATGTTATTAATATTCCTTGTATTTTTTGAAGTGGATTATTTGAATCTCAGTATTAGATTTTTTTGGTTACAGATATGCATGCCAGATCGTGCTGCAAATGAGAGATTTGTTGCGAGAATTGCCATCTCTCGTCGATATTCATGTTCCCGATGGAAAGCATTTCACTGTATGCGGTGATGTACATGGTCAGGTAGTACAGAAAGACTTAGTGAGCTGTCCTCACTCCTTTAGTTCGTATGTCAATTTGCCAACACTAGTTAACTGTCTTAAGTGCCTTCATAACTGCCACATTCTGACTTACAAATTTGCTGTCCAGGCTTTCATCTGGTCAAGTATCATATTCAATTAACATGTAGTTATGAAATGCAATATGGATGGATATGCTACACGTACACTAGAGAGCTAAGCCATTTATTCAGCTGTTCATTTCTATTAATGAGTTGCTTGAATCTTTATGCAAAGCCGCATTTGAAAATCAAGGAAATCTTAAGGCTGCATTTCTTTCCTGCTCTTTTGACTGCTAATTTTCTAGGTTTTTCTGGGGTTTTTGTTTGAGGTGATAAACAAATGTTATTTCCCTTATTATTGTGAAAAACAACTACATGAGATGCTTCTGTTGGACTTCTATTCATTATGTGTGACCTTCCAGAACTAATATATGTTCATGACTCATATTGTGCTTGCAGTTTTATGATTTGATGAATATATTTGAGCTCAATGGACTTCCTTCCGAAGAAAATCCCTATCTGTTCAATGGAGACTTCGTAGATAGAGGTTCATTTTCTTTAGAGGTTATACTGACACTGTTTGCCTTCAAGTGCATGTGCCCATCAGGTGATCCATACATCTTTTGTTTTTAATTTGTAATTGCATTCTTAGTTCTTACATACCTGAGCCACTTTCAGATTATCCTGCTAGTTTGAGTTCGAGAGATTCCCTTTCCTTTAAATTGCATTTTATGCATCATGCATAGTTATTATTACTCCCTCTGTTTCTTAAACATAGAAACTCTTTCCTTTTTGGTATGTTTCTTAAAATTAGAAACTTTCCATTTTAGGAAACTTCTTTCTCTCTGATGAGGTGGGATCCATTTTCTACTATCACACCTTTTCATTCTATCTCTCTCTCACTTTGCCAATTTTGCATTAAAACCTGTGTCGTTTCAAAAGTTCCTATATTAAGAAATGTAGGGAGTACAATAATTCTACATTCGTGCCTGTTGATCAGCTAAATGTTGAGTATTTCCAAGTGTAAGGCAGCATGATAAGGAGCCTAAAAAGTCACAAAATCTACAAATTATCATTGTGGATCATCTTTTTAATGTTTTAAGTATCTCTCTGAAGTGGTGGTGCATGAATTACATCTTGTCCTGTTAATTATATATATTTCTGCTTAGTCATAAATATTTTGTCTCTGACAGCATTGCGACATGTAGCATCGGTTCTGACATATCTGCTTATTCTAATTTCAGCTATATACCTTTCTCGAGGGAACCATGAAAGCAAGAGCATGAATAAGATTTATGGTTTTGAGGGTGAAGTTAGATCCAAATTGAATGATACATTTGTGGAACTATTTGCCGAAGTGTTCTGTTGCTTACCTTTGGCTCATGTCATAAATAACAAAGTATTTGTCGTCCATGGAGGTCTTTTCAGTGTTGATGGAGTGAAGCTATCTGACATCCGTGCAATTGACCGTTTTTGTGAGCCTCCTGAGGAGGGTAAGCTTGAGATGCAACATTTCAGTTCCTTATTTATATGTTCTGTTTGCAGTACACTTTGGCTTTTAAAGTTCTTTATTAACTGGGGAATTTATCTCCCTTGAAATAAGTCTGCCACTTCACATTATCTAAAAAGAGTTATAAAGCATGTTTTATTGTGGAAAATATAAAAGGTAGGAGAAGAGTTTGGCTTCTCCTGCAACCGCAAGTAGCTTAGACCCTGTATGAATGTTCTGTTCCGGTATCAGCTATACTTTGATGCCTTTTCTAGATTTTGAATATTCGTTCTCTGGCTTGACTACTGTCTGATATCTTCTTTTCTTTTGTGTTCCCACGACCCCACCTAATAATAAAATCATTATTAATTAGATGCATTTTATCCAGATTCCATTGTCTTTTGATTCATTTCATTAATATTATCTTGTGCTTAGATCTGGTAGCTTAATGTTGATAGCATATTTCCTCATGATCGTTCTATCTTGATAAATTTTATCATGCTGTTAGCTTGATAAAGCTCTAGCTGAAATCTGTAACAACATAAGTTATCTCAGTTAGCAAGGACAAGTGATTTAGGTAAGTTTGACGCATTATCTGTCACTGTTATCCAGGGTTGATGTGTGAATTACTGTGGAGTGATCCACAACCTCAGCTTGGCAGGGGACCAAGCAAGCGTGGTGTTGGTCTTTCATTCGGTGGAGATGTAACAAAAAGATTTTTGGAGGACAATAACCTAGGTAAATCTCCGTCTTTCACGTAAACGACCACATTTTCATTTACAAGCTCTACTTGTACTGTATTCGAAAAACAAAAACCTCATTTGCTCAACATATTATTTTACAGATTTAGTAGTGAGGTCACATGAAGTTAAGGATGAGGGTTACGAGATTGAGCATGATGGCAAACTCATCACTGTATTCTCTGCTCCAAATTATTGTGATCAGGTAATGTGTTTTTTTATCCAACTTATTCTTATAGCCTGTTTTGAGTCTACTCATCGAATGCTTTACAGTACTGGAGCTGGAGTTAGTTTTCGTGAACTGTTTTTTTTGTAGGGGGTGTGCATGTGCGTATACATCATACTCTCTCCAACCCATTAGTGTTGAGGCGTTTCTTTTGGCCATGGAGATTTAGGAATAAATAATTAATGATTTAATTGGAGCGAGAATAAAGTAGGAGAGATAATAATAGATAAGTAATTAGAGAACAAAGTAGAAGAGAGAAAAGTAAGAGATTAAGTGTGTTGGATTTTTTGCCATAAGTGAAATGACTCAGCTATAATGGGACAGCTTAGAAAAGAATACGACTCGACATTAATGGGGATGGGTGGAGTGTTTGTTTGCTTCGAATTGTTCTGTTTTTTTGTTTATGTAGTCTTGCGTCGCATGTTAGGCTGCAGTAGTCTCAGTCTCCTTGTTACATTATTTTACACTTCATAATTCAAATAATGATATGCTGAATGTCGCTCTCACTTCAGACACTCAAGTCTGCTTGTAAATTTTATTGCGATGAATTTACTTTGCTCGAAATTAAAGCCTGTCCCCGCATCTGAATTTCTTTTAATCTTGCTGCAGATGGGAAACAAAGGCGCATTTATTCGTTTTGAAGCACCAGATCTCAAACCCAATATCGCAACGTTCTCAGCAGTGGTTAGTAGCTTCTCACCTTCACGTGCCCTCTGAGCCGCAACATTCACAAAAACGAAACATGAAACCTTGCATTTGTTTTGTTCATCTGGAAACAAATTTTAATATGCAAACAAAGGAAAAAAAACTACTAAATCTTGTCTAGCATAATTGCAACACCAATCTTTCCTTCCGTCTTTATAAAATTAATCGACATTTTCCTTTGTATTCTTTCATCTGCAGCCGCACCCTGATGTCAAACCAATGGCGTATGCAAACAACTTCCTACGGATGTTCTCGTAATCCTCGAGCCCTATTTATTACCTTTCAACTTTTCCTTTTTGTGCAAGACATTCTTCTTGCTTCCCAAAAGTGCAGAATCACAAAGGGCTCAAGACTCGGGCTATTCGAGCAAACTATAACATGTGTACATTGGAGTTTTGCTTTAAAATTGAGTGCTAAGTTGCTAAAGGTGGCAACTAGGTGTACTGTACCTTGTACAACCTGATTAATTTACATTAATTTTGTGTATGATTAATATAACCAGTTGGTTGTTCTTGGTTGCTGAATCTAAGATTATGAAATTCATCATTAATCTCATGGTTGAAACTAGTACAGTGAAATGACTGTAGAAAATTATTGTGTTAGGTGAAAATTTAGGGACATTTGGTCTACTTCTAGGTTTGGTATCATAGGGTAGAAAGTTATTATAGTAGAGTAAATCTTGAGATAAAACCCTAGAAATGGTAAAAATGATCATGATAAGCCTAGTGGCTCCTTTCACCTCAATACTTGCTTTTATTTCTTCTTTATATACTTTCATTCATTTTATTTGATGTTTGCCATTGTCATCATCAACTCTGATAATATGTAACATGTCCTATTTTTTTCTCAACTCATAATTCTCAAGAAACATCACTTGGCCCTACCCTTTGGCTTCAATTTTCTCACTCAAGCTCTTGACCCCACCTATCTTGTCAATCAAATCTTGGCTCTTGACTCCATTTACTCCCTCCTTTCTCTCTCTCTCTCTCTCTCTCTCTAAGTTTGAATCAAATGTGATCAAACAACTTTCTTCCTATGTTAAAACAGTTCTCAGTCCATTAGCCTATTAGCAGCAAACTCAAGACAGAGAAGAAACCAGAGAAAAATGCTCTCTCCATTCCTATTCCCTCTTCACATTCTGCTGCTATTCATCTTCTCCACCAATCAACAATCCTTAGCAGCTGACAACACCACACCTTCCAGCAGCATGAGCCGTCACGAGCTCGAAACCTTGTACAAGATCATGGAGAGCCTCTCGGCCGACCAGGACTGGAGAGTCGCTTACCCGAACCCCTGCCAGCCCGGCTCGGGCTGGCAGGGGATCGAGTGCAAGCACTCGACCCCGGACAACCTCTTCCACGTCACCCGCCTCGACCTCGGCACCTTTCCCAATCCGTCTTGCAAGAACTCTGCCACGTTCCCACCAGAAATCTTCCACCTCCCGAATCTCGACGCGATCTTCATCTTCCAATGCTTCACCAACGCCCCGACACGAATCACGATCCCTCCGAACAACCTCCTCCCGGCCTCCCCTCTCCAGCAGCTCAGCCTGAGATCAAACTCCGCACTCATTGGCACAATCCCACCTCAAATTTCCACTCTAAAGTCCCTCCAAATCCTCACATTGTCCCAGAACCGGCTAATGGGGCCAATCCCGACCGAGATCTTCACCTCCAGCGCCCTCGTGCACCTCGACCTGAGCTACAACGCCCTCACGGGCGCAATCCCATTAGAGCTAGGGAATCTTGGAAACCTTGTAGGCCTTGACCTGAGCTACAACAAGCTCACAGGGCCAATCCCTTCTGCAATAGGCGAGCTTCGGATCCTCCAGAAGCTCGACCTCAGCTCGAATCTCCTCACCGGAACCATCCCAGACTCCATCAATCACCTCCAGTCTCTAGTTTTCCTAGCACTCAGCAACAACAGACTGCATGGTGCATTCCCCAAAGGCCTCATCAACCTCCACAACCTGCAGTATTTCTTGATGGACAGCAATCCCATGTCCGTTTCCCTTCCCGTGGAACTCGGGCAGCTGAAGAAGCTGCAGGAGCTTCGCCTCTCCAACTCCGGCTACTCCGGCACCATCCCTTCTGCATACTCCCAGCTCCTCAACCTCAGCTCTCTGTCACTCCAAAACAACAAACTATCAGGAAAAATCCCAGATGCATTCTCCAATCTCTCCCACATCTACCACCTCAACCTGAGCAGGAACTTTCTAGAAGGTGTTGTCCCCTTCAACTCAACCTTCTTAAAAAGGCTTGGGAAGAACCTGGACCTCAGTGGCAACCTGGGGCTGTGTCTAAGCCCTTCTGCTGCCTATGATGGCGTCGAGGTCGGTGTCGGCGTCTGTGGTGACAACAACAGAATCAGCAGCAAACCAGTCAAGACATCTGAAGCTGCATTGCTGCAATGTTCCACTCTGCTCTTAGCCTTCTTCACCATTCTATCATTTCACCACACAATCTATTATTTCTAGTCTATTTCTGCCCCATGTTTAGTTAATTCAGTTTGTTGTAATAGAGTGGACTGAACCAGCTTTATCCATTCAACCATTTGACTGTGCATGCCTCAGCCTCTAAGACAACAATGCAGGGAAAGTCATTACCATTTTCCAAGAGAATGTCTGAACCTTCTCATCACCAACATCATCATCCACCATTTTTGCACTAACAGCTACTTCCAGTCTCAAAATTTCACCTCACCTACTGTGTCTTAGGAATTTTCAGATTACTGTCTGATATGATATCACTGCCAAAAACAAAAACTTCTTGATCCCATAAACAATGGAGTACTATAATAATATAAAAATCAATTCTTTAAAAAAATTGAAGGGCATGCTGTGTTTGATTAAACAAGACCACTGAACACAAGGACACCACCTGGATCCCACAGATTCAAATTTACTCCCAACTTTTCAAAACATTTTCCCCCTTTTCCAAGTTTCTTTATGGTACAAAAGGGTGCATCTTCTGTTGTGGCATTGGCCCATTATTTTGCCTCTCAATTCATGAAAAATACAATCTTGGTAATGAGTGACCAGTCATTATCTTAAGTACCTGAGAATTTATTACTGTCAACTTCCAACCCTTTTCATAAACTCCAAGACTCTTGATGACAGTGGAAGAAATATAATTAAGAGGGCTAAAAACAATTATGTGACACATCACATCAAAGCATGGTGTTTTATCTCTAAAAACACCATCTTTTTAGAATATAAGGGAATGTATAGGTTAGTAGTATAAGAGAATTTTGCTTTCCCATTTTTCAGTGTTAAAAAAGTGATCTTGGAGTGAGAGAAAAGAATCTAACAATATAATGAAGATGCCTGAACCTTAATAGCTTCCCTATTCATCCACACTCCAAAGAAAAGATACCTAAGTCTAAACTGTAAAAAAACATATGTAGAGTTGTAGACTGTCCCAACACTAGGCATGATGAAAGATTGAGAATTTGCTCGTGACCATTTTTTACTTTAACAATTCATGAATTTTCTAGGAATTATTAGCAATATAAGTCTAGCATGGGAATTTGACATCACATAAATGATGTATCAATTACAATACTGTATGTATATATGTGATAGAAAGAGGAGTAACAAATATTCTCCCTTTGCAATTGGCCAAAGAGAACAGAAACTAGAAAACAAAAAACTAGTAGAGAGCCCCCCTAATAAACTATTGCTTTAATATTTTTTGTAATTTTTATATTTTTATGTATTTCTAGTAAGGGTAAGAGCAGTGTTACACAGATTGTTTGGTACACTAAATTACTACAAAATACTGTTCTCATGTAGTAAGCTTGATGAGAGGTCTATTCCACATGGTGGTCGCTTCAAATACAACAATAATGCAAACCCGTGGCCGATCCGGTGTTTGATTTTAGAGGGGCCCGGAATTGATAGATGTGAATGAACGAGAGAGAAATGAAGCGTGTTTTTTACTCCGTAAGGGGTAAAATTGTAAATTTTTAGAAAATAAGTTCTCAAAACTACATCGTTCAATGACTTTTTCCGTAAAATTATGCAGATTGGGGTGGCGGTCATAAAGTATTCGGTCGACTGTAAGAAAAAATTAGGCCCTTCTGAACCAATCGAATCAATTCAACCACTAGACTATTGAATCCAATAATTCTAGAAGTGTGTGTGTGTGAGAGAGAGAATTTCTTCTAAAGATATATGGAGTATGATGAACTGGCCACCATTTGCAATTGAATTGGGATATTGATGTTAATAAAACTGTAGACCTAACATGATCTCATGATCATTATGCTACTATATCATAGACTTTATTTTCTTCAAATGAATTTACACATTTTAACATTTATGAACACATGCAAAATTATCCAAATATAGTTGAGACTCAGATTTTGGGACCCTTAGCAATTTGATGAGATGTCATATCACTTTTTGAAAATATTGTAGGCAATTGGATAAAACAATGGAAACTGAAAAAGATAAGTAATAACCACTCCATACCGTTGAGGGCAAATGAAAAGTGATGTTCAATTGGAGGGAAAGAGGGTTTTGTATTACTACTATTTAAGAATAACTTGTCATATATAGACTGAGATTGAATTGAACCAAGATGAATTTAATCATATGGGGGGACAATGTCTCAAAATTATACATCAGACATTATATATTTAATCAAACAAATTCATTAGACTCAATATTATCTAATTCATCAATCGAACACCGAACAATATTCATTTGACTCAATATTATCTGATCCATCGAATTGAACACTACCACATTATAATATGTCATTAATTTGATTATGATAGAATAAAAAATGATAAATTAGAAAGGGCAAATATATAGCTAAGAAATCACAAAGTTTGATCAAATTTTAATCTGTCTTTGCTATTTTGAAAATTAGCCAGAAAAATCATGAAATTTCGATTTGTTCACAATTATTTCACGATAATATTTTTGATAAAATTATAATGGCAGTCGAAAAACTATATTAGAACATCACCGCATGTAAGTTAAACAAAGTCACATATTCATCGGAAAACGACATCGTTTATTTGAAAATTAAACACCAACAATATATTACACGTAACCTCACATATTCATCGGAAAACGACATCGTTTATTTGAAAATTAAACACCAACAATATATTACACGTAACCGAACAATTTTTTTTACTATATGATTATTGCGAAAAAAATTCAAATTTATAACTTTTTTTATTTTTTTAAATTGCAATTTAAACTATTATTTGATTAATCCAAGAGGTATGGTCGAGTGACATGAGACCGTCCATCCTTAACCAAATGGTCAAGGGATCGATCTCTGCCTTTGGATATGGAGCAGCTTTAGATCCTTGGGCTAGATGTCCCACCATTGAGGTGCCTACAAATCAGCACAGGGAATAGTCATTGGGAGCAGCTTTAGATCCTTGGGCCAACTGTCCCAGCCATTAAGGTGCCTACAAATCAATACAAAGAATAGTCATTGGGTTCGCTAGTAAATATCCTTGGTAATTAAAAAAAAAAAACTATAATTTGATTAAACTTTTATGAATTTTTTTAACCAACTTATCCCATAATATAAATGATGTCACAACTCACAACCATCACCATTCTAATGTAAACTAGGGATAATATAAATGATGTCACAACTCACAACCATCACCATTCTAATGTAAACCATATTATGTTTCATTTGCATTAAAAGTTGGGATGTAATTTCAATACTACTATATAAATAAAAGAAGTGAAAATGAGAGAAATAAAAAAGATAAGTATATGGCATGAAAGACAAAAGATGGTCACAGAAGCTCACGTGGGATAGTGAAGCACACTCGTGTTTGTGTTTATTTTAGTACTTCCCCACTCTAACAAAAACACTTGCTTTCATATATTTTTCTCTTCTTTTTGTGTTTTTGGACAAATCAAAATGTTTTCCCTCTGAGTATTAAATTCTCACTGACAGTGTACTCTATGTATAATTCTTGAAATTCGTACCAATTTAATTTCTTACCTATTATATTTTCTTTTTTAATTTGGTAAAAAATTAAATGAACCACTTGATAAAACTACTATGCGCATAACATTTGTAAACAATTGAAAAGTATGTTTGAGATTATAATTTATTCTCTCAAAGCATTATTTGCACTTGATAGAGGATTTCTCTGTCATTCTTTTAAAAAAATTAATAATATGATTTCCTATCTTCTATCACTCATGATGACTCGAACCTTACTTATTGATTGGAGGGGTTCATAGAAGGGGCGACTGACGAGGCCACCCATGACCATGCAACACATTCGACCCGTACAATTGCCGTCCCAAGCAGCCTCCCATCCGACCTAGTCGTCGCTCTCCCTCACCGATTATCTTAATTGCAACTTGTTGAGATATTTTCAAATGAATAGTCCAAAGTAAGAAATGTGAATTTGAAAATGATATTCAACTTGAAATCTCTTGTTTCATTTTTACTATATCAATTGGTTTGTTGGCATTGAGTGACGCAATTCCTAATTTCTAAGTAAAAAAATTGGGCGTAGTTTTAATTTACTGTATTTTTTAAAATCACCTAATTTTAATATTATGCAATCCAATAGGCCCAATAACTAACCGAAAGCCTGGCCCAATTCGGTTTACAGTTAGTTTCTGGCCCGGCCCATTATCTCTTTCTTTCCCACATCCAAAAAGCCACCGGCATTTTCTTGCGGTAATTACAGTACACGTATAAAATGTTTCACCAATATTTCAATTGAGTACAAAATGTTTTAAATAAATAAATATCATAAAAAAAATTTGATTAGTGTTGCAAATTAGTACATTTCATCTAAAAATCACTAACACTAATATTTTTTTTTATTTTTTTTCAAAATTATGTCCTAAAAAATATGATATTATTTCTCTAAATAAAACCTTATGCATGCCATATGAGTATTTTATTAAATAATGAATTCACATTTAACTTTCTGCTAATATTTGTAGCTAATTTTAGAGTCGAAAGGATGAAAATAAGAAAAAGTAACGATGTTAGTGATTTTTAGACGGAATGTACTAATTTGCAATACTAATCAAACTCTTTGTATGATATTCGTTAACTTAAAACATTTTGTACTCAATTAAAACATAGGTGAAACATTTTGCATGTAAAGTGTAATTATCCCGCATTTTCTTCCATTTTCGACAATGATATCTAAACATATTGTAGCCCGAGCCCGATTGCTAGCCCGGCCCGTTGGTCGTAGCTCAAAGCCCGCGAATAAGCTCCAAAGCCGGCGGTATTCATCAGCTCCGGCTTCTACTCCTTCAACGGCGGCTAATGTACCTTCAAAAAGCTCTTTGAATGAAGATGAGCTGAAGAAGTTCGCCGCCATTGCCGAGACATGGTTTTCGATTTTTCTTAAAAGAGGAATTGCATCTTCTGTTTGTTAATTTTGAAGATTTTTCGGTTGATTATGCGTTGTTGCTTTGTCAATTTGTTGAATCGGTGTTAGGTGGGAAGCTGAAGGACCGTTCAAGCCGCTGCACGCGATGAATCCGACGAGGCTTGCGTTTATTAGGTCTACGTTGTGTCGACATTTTGGGTGATTTTAGTTTGCTTTTGCAATTTTGCTTGTTTCTGTGTTGAGTGTTTTTCCCCTCTTTGAGGTGGAAAATTGGGTATTGCTTATTGAAACACGTTTCAGGAAGGATCCATGCTGTTCGAGGCCGTTTGAAGGATTGAAATTTGTGGATATTGGTTGTGGAGGAGGGATTTTGTCTGAGGTACTACTTTGGTGACCTTGAAAGTTGGCATGATTCATTGATAGATATTTGGAGTAGGAGTTTGCTGAAAATTGTTGTTTGATTTTTGTGAATTGGTTATCAATGGAGGTATACTTTTACATCATGATTCATGAAATGTGGCCGTAGATTTTCTAGTATTCATTCGTGTCTTGTGATGACTCCTTTCTGGCCTTCAATGTCCATTTTTATCATATTTCAGCCTTTAGCACGGATGGGCGCAAGTGTTACAGGAGTTGATGCTGTGGAAAAGAATATCAAGATTGCTCAGCTTCATGCGGTATGTGTTATTTGTATAATGGCTATGGCAATGGTTATCGTATGGTTTTATGATAATGCATGTAATTAGTTTCGTGCAACCATATATGGATTACTCATTACTGGAAAACTAGAACATGGGAGGCAAACTAGTAGAAGAGGATGATTGCAATTCGAGAAAATTAAAATCGAATGATTCTATCCATCAATATATTCACAAAACTGTCACTGTGAAACAAAAACTGATTTACCACTCCCAGCTTGTTGAACTTCTTGATGTGTTCCCTGCTTGATATTATAGGGATGAACTGAAACTTTTACCTTTTTATCAACCTGTCTACTTATACTTAAAAAGTGCATGCCATTTATATAACAAAAAAAAAGAAACTTATCCTATTGTTTATGCCAGTGAGAGTGTATATATTTTGCAGGATTTGGATCCAACAACTTCCTCTATTGACTATCTTTGTACAACAGCTGGTATATGTCATACTTCTATTTTCAGTGTGAAGGTTAAAATGATTGATTAGTAATATTTATTTCTTTTACATATTTTAGTCACTCTCTTGAGCGTGGAAACTTAATGATTTTGTATTTGCATATTATAACTCAGTAAAGCTCCTGTAGTTATTAATCGCCTATCAATTGTGAGGCAAAAAAGAATTTTCTCATTATGTATCAAGGGATGTTAGTACTAGACCAAAATATGACATATAACCATGTGTGTTGTAGTTTTACACCACATTGTTAATCAACCCTCTTAATTTTTAAAGAATTTCCTGATGATTGTATGTGGTATGCACATTTTCTGGGAATTAACGTTGGTAGACATATTATTTGATTCATTTTAAAAGATTTACTTTCTGGATTTCTATACCTATTCTTCTGAAGCTGATGCTACTGCTATATTTTGACAGAGAAATTGGTGGAAGAGCATAGGAAATTTGATGCTGTACTTGCGCTAGAGGTATGTTATTAATGTTTTAAACGAAGATGTTATAATGGTCTGATAGTCAACAATACTAGGGAAAATTTTGATCTCCCACGTGCAGTTTTTTTTTTATCAAAATTCAGTAAATCCATATCATCTGCTCTTTCATGATTCATGACTGAGCCAATGCACTCTTCAAGATTATAATATGAAATATAGGCATCTATATTTGCCTTCCTGTGCTACTTGGATTGTGGAGATGTCCATCCGATTGTTTACATGCTATCCAGGTAATCGAGCATGTGGCAGATCCTGCTGATTTCTGCAAATCGTTGTCGGCTTTGACTGAGAATGGTGGAGCTACTCTGATCTCAACGATAAATCGATCAATGAGAGCATATGCAACAACTATCGTTGTGGCAGAATATCTCTTGCGTTGGGTATGCTACTTTTCCATATTGCTTGAGGTGGTTAAGACATGCTTAGTCACCACAATGATGTCAATCCTACAAAAATAAAAAGAAACAGAAAGTTGTACATTTATTCTTTCATTCATCCATATTGAAATATCACAGCCCGTGAGTTCAACTTTTGATCTATTATAATCTCTAAAAGGTTCGAAGGTTTCTCCAAAAGTTCGACTAGGATATAGTTAGACATGGGTTGTGGAGTTGGCCGTAGTAAGAGTAGAAGAAAAACAATAGAATGGTGTCAGATATATTTTGACACTGCAGTGAAATGTTTGATCTTGTTTTCTGTACAATCACCGACCACATAATGCAATAGTATTCTTCATCTTCCTGCATCCCTTCATTTTTCTTCTCTATAATATCTTTACTAGGTTATTTAGATTCTTGGGGATTACACGCTCATAATCGTTTTGGCAAGCTATGCTTTATAAACTCGAACTGTGCAGAGGTCTAGTTTTGGCTCTACGCTTCCTGAGGTCCATATCTAGGCACTGTAGTAGCTGTCCTAACATGCATACAATCTTTCAGCTACCAGCAGGGACGCATGACTGGTCGAGCTTTCTCACTCCAGAAGAGCTAGTCCTAATTCTTCAGCGAGCTTCAGTTTCTGTAAGTTCGAAGCAAATCTCCATCCTTTCTGAAGTAGTGTTTCCTTTAATTCACGCGATGTAAACTGCTGCTTGCATTATCTTCCAGGTCCAAGAGATGGCTGGATTCGTCTACAACCCCCTGACAGGGCGATGGTCTCTCTCTGACAATATCGGTGTAAATTTCATTGCATACGGCACAAAGAACTTCGAATAGATCAGGTGAAATAGTGCAGGATTTGAGGATACTGAAACTTCCAATTACACATGATTATCTTATGTGAGTATACATTCTTTGAAATACAGTAGCAATTAAAACTTTGTTTTTGTATACTTCTCATCAATAACTAATATAATTTCTCTAAATTAATAAAATTCTCCATTCCCAACAATATTAGTTTACAGATGTGCAAAATACAGTATACAAACATGCATTCTTTATCAATAACAATAACAATATTAATAACAACAATAATCATAGTATTGCAATTGAAAAATTGCTCAATTTCATAATGGACTAATTAATAGAGGCATTTAAGAGTTCATTCCAAATGTCAGGAACTCCACTTAGACACCAATGGGTGCAGTCCAAATCCCTATGGCCTCCATGCCCATAAACAGATGGATGTCCATCAATTCTCAACTGTGATAATCCTGTGATCTTCTGTAAATAGACATCTTTGTCCATTGCTCCCAGAACTTTCTCCAGCACCACCTCTGCTGGGTGAGGGCTTCCCGGACTTTTTACTGGTAACGTATGCCCCGTGCACCTTTTCATGACCATATAGGAATGTTATGCTACATATTCTACGTGAGTATCATTTGTGAGCATCACTTTCGTTTAGCCCATATTAACACTAGCTTTATAAATTGTACGGAAAATCATAAGTCGATTTGTTATTTTCTTACGTGTCGTGATCAGGCGAAACGCCCTGGAAGAATACTTGAGTTTTGGTTGGATCAATGTTGGAATCGATCCATTTGGCCCATGTGTTGAGTGCTTTCTCATACGCAACCATGCGGTCTAGGTCTTTCACCGTCGTGTTTCCATACACAACCCAATCCCAGCTGTGACCAGGACAAACACAAACATGTAAGAAATTCGTACTATTAATTACTACTTCATCCGTTCCAAGTTAACCGATTTGTATTTCTTTTTGGGACGTCCCAAGTTAAATGAGTTATTTCTGATTCCTTGTTTATTCATTTATCTATTTTATTGTTTCTCACTCCACTTTATTCACCAAACACTATTTTCTTAATTCCCATGCCCAAAAGAAACGCCGCGATTAACTTGGGATGTAGGAAGTATATCCGAAACTTTGGAGGGAAAAACGAAAAAGGAATACTTACGGTTGTTTCCTGCCGGTGTGTAGCCACCAATGCCAAGAGTCGAAAATAACATAGTCCATTCCTCCCCAAATTTGGCTTGAACTTAGAGAATCCAACATTAGAACCCTCCCTCTATCCTCATTCTTAATATCCACCAAGAATGCATTTCGGTAGAACTTTAGCGACACATCGTAATCCTATATATATAGACACACATCATAACTACACACACAAGACATTACTATAAAAAAAATGTAACATGGGACAAAATACTTATTGACTACTCCTATTGTAGCAATAATCTCTTGGAGTTGTTAGATTTTACAAAGATTATGCAGTAATAATCTTTGGGAGATGATAGATTTTACTGAGGCTAGACCCGACGACTCATGCCTCGTCGCATCCATGCTATTGGATTGCACAAGGTAGACCCGATGTCATAGGTTGAAGCGCACCCAATACTTGCATGGGAGATCAACTTATAAACTCTAGTGATCGACGTTTCATCCTAAAATAACCGATGATATGAGTGATTCTCTAGGTATTTAAAGTGATGTATTTTTATTTTATGTTTTCGATATGAAAGGACTCACATGTGAATATCTTAACGAATATTCATCTCAAATGGGAAAACATGAGTGAAATTTTTTTTTCAAAAAAAAGTGTGATTAATCTTACATGAAATGTGAAGGTAGAGAGGCCTTGTACGGTCTTGGTGGTGTACTTAGCATTAGGTACAAGCACATGGAGCATGCATGTAAGAGATTGCCACTGATTAAGACTTAGAGAATCTCCAACAAACATCATCTGTTTGCCCTTTAATTTTCTCAAAAATTCCTCACCATTCAACCTACAATAATTCAATTATTTATTTAGATATATATGTTCATGAAAGAAATAAAATAAGGTATAAAACTCGAACAAGTAATAGAGGTCTGAGTCATGAGATCGCCACTCCATCGACTAGACCAACGTAACCTAAACCGTTCAAGTAGTTAAGGCTTCTAAAACCCAACAGAGTATACTGCCAGGTCATATCTAGTAGATCATGTTATGATCATCACAATCAGTATCATCTTTAAAGACTGAAATTGAAAAGAAAGAAAAAAAAATGTGGACAGAAATTGACAAAAGGATATGAAAATAACGTTATACCAGAAATTAACAAACGATGTGAAATAACGTTCTACCAATATATTAATTAATTCTTAATTTAAAGACATAGGCTGTATTCATTCACAATCAGGACCAATTATTCCAAAATTTTAATTATTGCTGGTGAAGAACGAATAGTCAATGCAATTTTGGGAAATGAGTAATTAATTAATTAAATTAATGGGATATTTGCTCCTAATAACATGGAACATTCAAAAAGTTGGATTTTTTTCACACGAACTTTAAATTTGACAAATAATATCACGAAGTTTACCCGAGTTTTGTATTTCCCACCAGCGAAAAAATTCTGGCTATATTAATAGATTTTGAGAACAATTTTGCAGTCGTGCTTAAAAAAAACTATCCTCAAAGATTAAAAAATTTGAAGCTCTCAGTTGTTGTCATGAAATTACGAAAAAAAAATCCGTATCATGATATTATTTGTCGTAATTTTTCGCCGGTGGAAAATACCAAAGACAGGTAAAGTTCGTGATATTATTTGCTAAATTTAAAGTTCGTGGCAAAATTCAACCTTTTGAAAGTTCTATAATATTAGGGGTCAATATCCCTTAATTAATACTCCATAAGCAAGTTGTTGAGAAATAGCAAGATCGAAATGGTCCAAAAGCAATTTTGTTGTCTATATTATGAGTCACATCACAATCGAAAAGGAAAACTATGACTCGAAGGTCATGTTTATCATCACATAACAAACTCTATGATAGCTTATTAGTTAAGTTCTACGAGTCTAAAAGATTATTGCAAATTGTTCTTTAGAATTGGATGGAAGGCTCATTACTTCAACTAGTCCTCGTATTTCTCAAATGGATCTTAGTTGCTACGAAACGGTATAGCGTATGCAGTAAAACTTACGAGTAAACCAGATATAAAAATAGCGTCTAGGGTTGCAATTCCTATATCATAAATATAGTAGTATAATTGTAAGACCCCAACATATTTATCAAAAGATAGTTTTTTAAGCCAAAATCATATATATAAAGTAAACGGATCAATGAATAGAATAGGGATTATGGCTACACGAGAACAATGCTAGATCGGATCCAAGAGAGTATATGTAGAAGTATTATAACCACCGGATACAAAATCTGGTAAAGTAGCACCTGAGTGGGAACGACCCTATTGATGGGTGCCGCATTAAGAGGCAGAGCCAGACATTTTACGCTGGGTCCATTAAAATTTTCATAGCATACTTAATACTAACATTTCTTTTAAAATCAAAGCAAAAATCAAAATAAACTTATAAATTTAAACAGATCTCAAAAAATCATATTTTTATTATAATTTCTTTATATTAATTTTAGAAAACAGAATATTTACATATAGAAATAAATCAGCATTGGATTAAATCTCCAGAATGAAACAAATTCATTATTCCCAAATTTAACTAATTAAATAATACTAGTATATTTAAAAAATTAAAGTTTCAACTTAAAATTATTCATATTTAATGACTCTATTTCCTTGTTTCTATATATCTATTATATTAAAGATTTATAACTCTCGTTTATTTTTTACAATTGCAGCGTTACATCTATAACACATGTCTAAACACGTTCACACGTTAGTTTAGAACGTGGTCACAAAAGAGTCATACCAAATACAAACAAAACATTGCATAAAATAACAAATTAAAAAAACAAATTAAGTTACCGCGGCAGGAGGCAACCGGCCGGCTGCCACCGGTAGCGGGTGTAGTCGGTGTCGGGGCGGCCCTTGAGGCGGCAGTCGAACTGCTCCTCGATGAACGGACACTGCGACGAGTGGTAGTACGGATACGAGGCGTCGACGACCCATTCACCGGAGAATATATCGCACCCTTTGTGGCCTATTTTGGCCTCCGCCTTCCATATCACTATGGCTAATAACAATGCCAATATTCCCATTACACTTTTTGTGTGTGTGTGTGTGTGTGTTTTTTTTGTGTGTGTGGTTTATATATCATGCATATATATATATATAGAGGGGGATGAATGTGTTGTGAAAATGATACTTATGGAGTGATTATGAGAAGAGCCAAGCAATTGGGGTGGAAAATCTGATGCTTTTTTAAATTGGGAAAACCGTGGTTAAATAGATCACGTATTTATATATTTTAATTTAGTCTTTTTGTGTGATTTTGTTCTTTTTCTAAGAAGAGTGTCAAAGGATAATGAAAGAAATCTTTTGACTATAGGGATATAATTGTGCAGTTTTTCGTTGACTTCTGGTCAATCTCATTGTCGTTGAAGTCGTAAATTTAAATCATAATTTTTCATTATTTTAGAATCGTCCCACTGCACGGATTGTAATTTTGGTGAAATTACTGGTGATGTGGCAATCGGAAAAATTTTACATGGACAAAACGTTATGTTAACAAAACGACGTCATTTGGAGAATTGTCATTTAAATCATATAGTATTTCGGAACAAATTCATAACTTTGGAAACTAGAAATTAAAAATCACAATTTTTAATGTTTTGCGATTGTCTTAGGGGTCCTAAATTCGGAGAAATTGATGGTGATGTGTGGCAGCCGGAAAATCATACTATGATAAACGTTCGATCAGCAGAGAGGCACAACCATGGCCGCCGGGAGAGAAGAATGTTGTATAGGATTTTCATTTATTTAACCTTTTATTTTATAAACCAAATTTTATGATTGTGTTTCATATTTTATGTTGTTGTTTCATGCTAGTATTTTATTTAGTTTATGCGGAATGCCAAGTTACTAATAAGCAAGTGTAATATATCATTGTATACATATACATATCTCTTAATGATAATTACTTAACAAATACACACACACACATTGCTGTTTAATTAACACATAACAGCTATCTGTATATTTAGACCTACATGTATGCCTTCCTCAGCCACCGTAGCCCGGAAAGTTTGGGAATCTTAACGCAAAGCAGCCCGTCCCTGCACCACAAACACATCCTCATCAGATTATAATTTGAGATGAGACAAAGGAAGCATTTTTACACAGGCAGAATTGCCAGATTTTCGAGACAACTGAACATTTGAATTCTCTGTACTTTGCTAGTAAACGATGGATTGCATCGACCGAACAGATGACAAAAATAACAAGCATGTATGAGTTGAAATGGTGGTTTATTTTCTTGCATATCACAAGATTCACAACATTGACAAGAGGTCTTTTAAAACCATCAGAAAACGGAAGCATACTTCAAATATCCGTGGAACGAAAGAGAACTCCAACCGCGAATAAAAGCTGAGACTTACTGAATTTCTGCTGATACGTTATCCTTTTGTGCGTTACTAGGAAGTGGCCAAACAATGTGATATGGCCCCTGTGAAATCTCCCTTATGTGATAAGTCATGATCGGCTTGCTGGAACATAGTCCTCCACCACACGACCAATTTAGCCGGTTGCCACTTATAACCAGGCTGTCAGATAATAATTCATCGTTACGCCTCAACTAAACCAGACTCAATGCAGCATTCATATTGGAAAAATCCATGACATAGACAAGATAAAAACGCAATCTAACAGTAGAAAGTATGAAGCTGGAGCGATGAAGGTTGAAATGAATCACAAAGATGCATCTTACCTTTGGTCATCAACCTCTACCTTCACATTGTCCCTGCTAACACCGGGAATTTCTAACGTGATGACATAATTGAGTCCAGATTCTACAACATCCATTCTCGGTGACCACTCGGATCCTGTAGAATGAGGCAATATCCAAAAACAATGCAACATTCTCTTCAAATCGATTGGAACTCATATTTCCACGAGAGCAATCCAAACAACTAGTTTACTCACCTGTTTGTGCAACATTACGAGCCTTTTCCACAGACTGCAACACGGGCTTCCCTTCTTCAGTAGTTGGCCTTGCAAACACGGGACCTTCTGGAGAAGGGTCAGTATATCCGCAACCTTGATCCATTTTGAAAGCTTCCACTTGAGCAGGTCTAGAATATGATGGTGCAGCATCAAGGGCAGTAGACCCCTTTTGTCCAGAATCCGTGGCTTGTGAAGGAACGCTGGGTTGCACGTAGTTCCCCTGCATAACACGAAAAAAGGAGTGAGTTACAACTTACAACACCCTTTGAATGGATCAACATGACAAAATTACATAAACATCTAGGGGACCTGTTCATGTAAAGCCGGTCTCATGTAGCAACCTTGAGAACTCGATCCTTGCCGGGCAAAGTGCATCCTGTTGTCGTATCTCCGGATGACAGAGTTCAGACTATTGCTACACCTCTAAAAATGTGAATCAAGAAGTGGAAAACTGTTAAACATATTGTAATAAAACTGAGGAAATAAAGAAGCATGAAACAGAGACATATAAATATCCTCTTGTAACCTACATCTATAATGAAAATATCAGAAAAACAAAATCATCGAATAACTTATATTCTTATAAGATCTTCAGTCTTCACTATATTTTCTGTTTAACCTGTTATAAAATAATTTCTAAATGCACAATTTCAATGAGCAAGATCTCTCCTTTTTAGTAGAAATGGAACACTAATACATTCAAATTTCCATCATAAACGTTAATCATACATTTTCCTTTTCATTCTTATTCTAAACACAGCTCTCTCTCTCTCTCTCTATCTCTCAAGAAGATACACAAGAATCCATATGTAGTATTAGTAGTTTAAACTAAAAAGGAGGCTAAAATTTGAACCATAAGTAAAGAACCAAAACAAACCAGAATTGGCAGTAAATATCAATAATTATTGAAGATTATTGCATAAACTAAACAAAAATCAGTATAATACACAACCAGAAACCGATTTCAGAGTAGAAATTGCGATATTTTAATTGAATAAACAGCATAAAACGAAAAAATTGGGGAAAGTGCAATCACCATGGGGAAAACGTGGGTAGCAGTGGCTGATATATCTTCATGGATAGCTAAATGGGATGCAATAATATTGGCTCTTCTTCTCACAATTTCACTCTGCATTTTCACAAACACTTTGGTTAACCAACCACACTGCAGCGTTTCTGCTGAAGGAATTGCTCAATTTAAGATTGGGTTTCCAGATATTTTGCCATTGTGATGTGAAATGTTGATTTTTTGTGAACACAATGATTTGATTTGAGCTGAGAAAAGCACCATTGACCCATTCACAGAGAGAAAAAATCTCCCTCCAAAAATATCATTTTTGAAGCTGTGACGTGTCATTTTCTAGCTCTGAAATTATTTTTTATAGGGAATTATCCGGTGAAATATGGATGGATTAAAAATACCCCCTCCGTCCCATAATAGATGACATACTTAGAGATTGACACGAGATTATAGGAGATAGTTGTTTTATGTGTTAGGTGGATAGAGAAAATAGTACTCCTTCCGTCCTTCTGTAGCTGAGTCGTATTCCTTTTTGGGTTGTCCTGCTGTAGCCGAGTCATTTTCTTTTTTTACAAAAAATACTTTACTATCTCTTCATGTCTCTACCTTTTTCCTTTCTACTTTATTCTCTTTTTACTTAACTCATTTAAAACAATTTTTCTTAAATCTCGTGCCAAAAAGAAATACCTCTATTACAGAGGGATGGAGGGAGTATAGATTTATTTTAGTGTGAGAGAGCTTTTTCCATAAAAGAAAATGTGACATCTTTTATAGGACAGACCATAAAGGAAAATGTGATATCTCTTATTGGACGATGGGAGAACAAATTTTCAAGCATCCATTTGTACCACTGTAGGATGGAGTAATTTTTAAATTCAAATTTTCATACAACTATACAACTTGTGACTTTTCTGCCGACTATATTTAATTTTACATGTGCTATAATTGATGTATAAAAGATAGGATTCAAAACCATGTGGAATCAATTGTACAAATATAAATGGGAGAAATTAATCAACTAGGTGATAATTAAAACTCCTAGTGTGAAAGTGAGAAATAAAAAGAAGAAACAGTATAACCAATCAAGTAGAGATCCCTTCTTTCTTAACACAATATCCAACCTTTGCTTGAAAAATGAACCACAAATCAAGCTGAGCAACTTTTTTCCATTTCCTTCTTTTTTCTCTGTATAGACAGAGATGGCTTATGCAGCTCTTGTCTCCCTCACAAACACCATAAACCAAACCCTCAATAGTAATCTATATTCCATCTCCCCTGAAGAGAAGCAGCAAATCACACCTCTCCTTGAATATGTCACTCCCTTTCAAGACTTCCTTGATAAGTTTCCAGACAAATTCAACAGTTTGGAAGGGAGAGTGAGGGATTTAGCAAATGCAGCAGAAGATATCGTAGAATATCTTGTGTTGGAAAAAGTTTATCCAACTCCTGATGAAGACCATCAAAGTGAAAAACATGAACTAGCACAGCTGCAAAATGTGATCAAGGAGATTGATTTGATTGATAAAGAAGTGAAGGAAATTGAAGATACCTCAAGATATAAAAGCATTCAACGTGGTGCTCATAGCTCATCATCAACTTCAACTGCTCCTCTCATTCACAAAGATGCCATGGTTGGTTTGGAAGAGTATGTTTTGGATCTAAAGGACCGGATCTGTGGAGAGCCATCCAAAAAGCTGTATGTCATTCCTATCTGTGGCATGGGTGGCATCGGTAAAACTACTCTAGCCAGAAGTGTTTATGATGATCAATTAATTATGGAGAAATTTGAGATTCGTGTTTGGGTCACTATATCACAAGATTATAGTGCAGAGAGAATACTTTCAAACATCCTAGAGTGCTTGAAAGAGTTCAACAAAGATGAAAAGAAAAAAATCGACAATGATGTATCAGTGCACCAAATTTTAATGGGAAGGAGATATTTGGTTGTGATGGATGATATGTGGAGCACGGAAGCATGGGATATAGTTAGAGGAGTACTACCTGATAATGGTAATGGAAGCCGTGTCATGCTAACCACAAGGTTGTATGGTGTGGCTTCCTACCCGGATCCTTCGTGCAAGCTCTACGAGTTGGGATTATTGGATGCAGACCAAAGTTGGAATCTTTTGAAGCAGAAGGTGTTTGTAGATGAAGATTGTCCTCGCGAATTGGAAAGCATTGGGAAGGAAATCGCAGGAAGGTGCAAAGGGTTGCCTCTTGCTATTGTGGTGATTGCTGGACTTCTATCCACGGTCAGGCAAGATCGAGCTTCGTGGAAGGACATTGCTGAAAATGTGAAACTTGGAGATACTGTGGAACATGGACAGATTGGAGATATACTATCTTTGAGTTATGCCCACTTACCTCAATATTTGAGGCCATGCTTCTTGTACATGGGATCCTTTCCGGAAGATCATGAGATCCAGGCACAGAAACTCATTAAATTATGGGTCGCTGAGGGTTTTCTGAGATATCCAATAGACTCTGAATCCTTTGAAAAGGTGGGAGAAGAGTGCTTGGAGGATCTCATCAAGAGAAACCTTGTTTTGATCACAAAGAGGAAACGTAATGGTGGAGTCAAAAGTTGTCGTCTCCACGATCTGATGAGGGATTTCTGCATAAGAAAAGCTCATGAAAGTAAGTTCTTTTTAAGCAAGTTTACCTTTGATGTTGCGTATAGATATTTCGAGGAGATTAATTTCACAGAGAGAATAAAAAATCAACGCCGTGTAAGCATTAATTCTTCCTATCTAAGTTACCTTTCGAGATGTGATTGCTCAACCATCCATTCCATCAAATGCTCCACATATCGTGTGGTAAATCTGGAGTGTCTCAAGAGAGTCAGATTGCTGAGAGTGTTTGATGCAGAAGTAGTTGATGTGGAATGCTCACCATTTCTAGCTCAACTGTATGAGCTATTCCATTTAAGATATCTTGACATTAGATTTAGTCATGGCATTCCTACAACCTTATCAAAGCTTCAAAATCTGCAAACTTTGATCATTCGTGAGCAAACCCACGGCTTTGGCAAAGCAAGTGATATCTGGTTGAGTTGGGGCATGCCACAGTTAAGACATGTTTACTTCTATGGTACGATTCATTTTCATGATCCAAATGAAGTATCTTGTTCTCTAGAAAGCCTACAAACACTCTCCTATGTATCTCATTGGAGTTGCCGTGAAAGGGTCCTGAAAATGATTCCAAACCTGAAAAAGTTGAAGATTGATTGTTCAGGCCGTGTTCATAGTGGAGCTCCAGCTTGTTTGGATGATATGGGACATCTGCATAGACTTGAGAATTTGGAAATATATGCAGGCCACTGTGTACGATCTCGGCCAAAATACTATAGGTTCACTTTTCCAAGTATGCTGAAGAAGCTGACTCTGAAGGCTCTGGAATTCCCTTGGAATGACATAGTTGTTGTTGGTTCGTTGCCAAATCTTCAAGTACTTAAATTAAAAGGTTGTACTTGTGATGGCGGCACATGGGAGACAAGGGAAGGAGCATTTCCAGAGTTAGAAGTTCTTCTGGTTGAAGATTCGAGGTTTGAGCATTGGATCACTGAAAGCATCCATTTCCCGAGGCTCAAACGCCTGCTGCTTTATTCTTGTAGTTTTCTCAATGAGATTCCAAATGATATTGGAGAAATTCCACCTCTTGAATTGATTGAGATTAAGGGTTATGCGAAGAAGTCTTTAGTGGAGTCAGCTGAACTGATACGAGAGGAACAAGAAGATATGGGAAACAACACTCTTCAAGTTGTCTGCATTCCTAAAGTCACATCTAGTGGAAGTTTTTATTCTGATGAGGTATTCTATAAACCCTTTTACCTAAATATGACAATACCAGAACATTTTCTTTTAAGGTGCATGGTTGAAATTGACATGTAGAACTTGGCTTTTTTCCCCAGTATTTTGAGGATGAGGGCTATGATGATCAAGATCTATGACAAGGATGATTTACCTTCCTCACGATTCAGATTCAAATAGGATGAATATGTGTTAATGCTTTATCAAAGAGACATTCACTGATGAGGTTTTCTTAAGTAATGTATATTGTGGAACTTGTTTCTATTGGTTAAATTTAAATCGTTCTGTAATTGAATGCTAATATGATACTATGTTGTTTCCTTACTGTTAAAAGGTTCATAACCAGAAAGACACACAAGAATCACATATGTAGTTTAACCAAAAAGAGAGGCTAAAGTTGAATTGTAAGAAAGGATAAATATCAAGAAGTATTCACAAATTCTCTTGAAGATAATTGCATAGATAAAACTCAGTATATAATACACAACCAGAAACTCTAGTGGAGTTAGGTGCAACATGTACCGATGAAGAAGAAGGACAAATATGAGGGTTAGCTTGAAATAGCAGCAGGCTTACTGAGATCAAGGAATTTCCCCCACAACAAAATTTTGCAGCAACTATATCAGCTGCTAGGGGATCAGATGAGTAAAGCAGCTACATATATATCAATGGTGTACTTGGCTAACTTAACTGCTAATGATAAGTCGCACCAGCATGAACTAGAAATTAGTTTGAAAAAGTACCTCATTTCAATAGACAGAGCACCAAAATAGGCTAAACCTTGCACATGCATCCCCCTGTATCCGTATCCAAGAACAAGACGATATTATATTCACAGGCCAAGCCAAAGGAAAGCAGAATACTGTAAGGTGTCAATGAATTAGATCATTCATATTTCTAGACAATCTCTTAAATCATTATGTGCCTTTCTCCTGTCATTTTAGGACTTAAGAGTCGCAACAAAAGGTTTTAAATGAAGTAATTTTTACATTTTGACCCATACGGAGACAACACAAAAAAAAATATGAGATCAGCATCCTTTACCTTACATGATAAATCGGGAGCTTCCTGTCTTCTTGAACAGATAACGATATCAATGGAGATTTTCAATTCAGACAACTATTCAACATGTCACCAATAATCACCACAGGAACAAAGCCCATCTTTGAAGTGGTGGAAACGATTAGAATCCCTCACGATAATCTCTCTTTCTGTGAGTTTTGATATGAGCTTTGTGAAACTATGACAGTCCCCACATACACGCAGATTCTTGTATATCCTAATACAAGTTTTAGGTGGTGTGTTGAGAATGCCAAAGATAATAGCCAATCTTTCGCTGTGGTGTGCAAGGATATTTTCTTTCTCATCCACTTCAACGTCCTGAAGTACAAAACTAGTGTCGGGGGTATAACCAAGGCCTTTTATCTTAGCATTTATTTTTCCTAGTTCTTCAAGTATCTTTTCATACTGTGGGTGAGACTGATTGCCTGAATAAAAGACTTCTATCTTGTTATTCAGTTCAATTGAGCTCCACCCTGGAGTCTTCCACAAGCCTCTATCCCGAGCCAGTGATCTCACTTCATTCACCCCTTCCCATCGTCCAAAGTTTGCATAAAGATTTGACAGCAACACATAGTGTCCAGCATCTTGTGAATCAAGTTCAAACAAGTGACTCGAGGCTTTTCTACCCATCTCCACATTTCCATGGATCCTGCATGCGCCAAGTAGAGCTCCCCATATTGACGCATCAGGTTTCATAGGCATGCTCTCAATGAAGTTATATGCAGTTTCTAAAAGTCCAGCCCTACCAAACATGTCTACCATACAACCATAGTGCTTCAAAGTAGGCATCATTTTATATTCTTGCTGCATCACTTGAAAACACCATTTTCCCTGATCAACCAAACCGGAATGGCTACAAGCATTCAATAAAGATAAAAAGGTCACGTGATCTGGCTTCACTCCTTCGTTTAACATTTCCTCAAAAAATTTCAATGACGTCTCTCCAAGTCCATGAAGTCCATGACATGAGATAATGGTATTCCAAGGTACAGAGGTTTCCCTAGATACCTGATAAAATAAGGATATCGCCTCACTCAACCTCCCACATTTTCCATACAGGTCAACAAGACAAGTACCAACAAAGACATCCAACTCAAGGTTTTCCTTGAGCACCTGACCATGGATTTTCATTCCATCTTTCAAAGCTCCAAGATGAGAATATGCCGGTAAAATGGCAACCTGTGTTCCTTGGTTAGGTTTCAAATCCTCATTTTCTTTCATCCAATTGTATACCTCAACAGCATCAGCAGCAAGACCATTTTGAGCATAGCCCGTGATCATTGTATTCCACGAGATCACATCTTTATGAGAAAGTCTCTCAAAAACCTTCCGTGCAGAATCAGTAATACCTAATTTGGCATACATGTCAATAACTCCATTTCCAATCACTATATCTTCTGTGATCCAACACTTCCTTGTGATGAATCCATGAACAGATTTAACCCATAAAGGGTCCTTCATTTGAGCAACACAGGAAGACAAGCTGACTACAGTCAGCAAATCTGGTTGAACTTTATTCGCTTGCATCTGATGGAAGAACTTGATTGCAACATATGGATGATTATTTTGCTCATATGCTGCAATTATGGAGTTCCATGACACTATATCTCTGACATGCATATGGTCAAAGACGTTTAGGACACATTTTAATTCACCAAATTTGGCATACATATTAATCAAGGCATTGGAAACAAATACATTAAACTCCAAACCATGTTTTATGACAAATAAATGGATCAACATCCCCCTTAATAAGTCATTCAGTTGTGCACAAACTGAGAGTATAGTAGCAACGGTCACTGAATCCATCTTCACTCCCTCCAGTATCATGTCATCCAAGATACTTAATGCCTCTTTAGCATTATCATTCTGGAAAAATCCAGAAATCATAGAATTCCAACATCCTGTATCACGAAATGGCATGTCCTTGAAAATTGTATATGCTTTACCAGCAAATCCAAAACGGCAATACATATGCACCAAGGAAGAAGCCACAAACACATCCCATTCCAACCCTGATTTCAAAATATAGCAATGCAAGCTTGTCCCGTCAATTAAAGCACTACAAGCTTTCAACACAGGGGGGAAAGTATGAAAATCAGGTCTAACATCAGTTCTTGACAACATCTCAAATGCACATTTCACTGCTTTACTGGACTGGCGGTTTCGGACATAAGCTGATATCATTGAGTTCCAAGTGTAAGAATCCTTGTCTCGGACTTGATCAAAAGTATACCGAGACAAGGAAACATTGCCAAAATAGGAATGCATATTGATAAGCCTGGTGGCGACAAATGAGCTTTTACCTTTCCCTGATACAGTAAGGAGAGCATGAAGGTGCTTGACATCCTCAGATTTTGTGCAAGCTCTAAATAGAGCCTCAACATCAATCTCTCTGGTTCTTTCATTATTGCCATAACCCAAATTTCTAGTGCAGCTCACACTATAACAATGGAAGAGGATGCAACTTGACCTTGACAGATAGTCTAAAGAAATCCCACCCTTACAGGCGGGTAGTCGTCTACAAACAAAAATAAATAATTTAAAATGATGAACAACTAAGATAGCAGAAACCAAAAAAAAAGAGAGTTGAAGTATTTGAAGTGCCAAACCGAAGAGTTTTACTGTACTCCTCATATAAAATATTTAGATACCCCAAGTATATTTCTAAGTTCAACCTCACAAGCACATTAAACACACATGCACATAGTAATATCTATCGGAGTTAAAGACATTAAACTCTAAAATGTGCATACAATACCTTTGCATGCCCAACAAGTTCGATTTACTTATTCTCTCACTCTTGAACCTTATTCCTTCCTTTGTAGCTTGAGCTTGGGTCTTTTACACCTTTTGAGTTAAGCAAAAACTTATATAAATACTTTTTGTCATACAAGGTAAACATCATATATAAACCTTCCAATTTTTCATTTAAATATGAAGGTCTAATTATATTTTTGAGGTGGGACTGGTTGAATCGCCGGCTGCCCAGGTCTTCCCGGTGAACACACGTGCGAACTGCCTCACTTGGCCAGGATGACTGGTCCCACCTCGTTATCGTAGTGAGTGTACATATATACATTTAAGACTATTAGTTCTGGAGTTTAACATGATATACAAATTGCTTACTTTAGCAATTCAAAATAAACAACGAACTTTACTTCTTTTTCTAAACTCTGGCCTTATACAAAATAGAGCCGATATGCTAAATTCCATCTAACAAACGGTTACCAAGCTTAATTTATAGCATTAGTCTAATATATATGCTCATTTCAAGCATAAAGGCTAGAATTCAGAGTCCCCTATTTAAAAGATATTCTAGGTTAGGCGATCAGATAATATAATGTCTTTAAAGAGAGTTGGCTAAAAATCAGAAGGAATCCAATGGAATTTACCAGAGACTGACATTTTATTTTCTCCAAACATGATTACATTTCCATTTTGAAAGTCCTATTTTATTTAAATTCATTTAGTCAAGAGACAAACTCACAACTTCCACAATTTATCGCCTTATCGAACATATAATGCTTCTCCGTGTCATCATATTATTAACAGCTGCATAACAAGTAAATGAACACAAATAAAAGTATTACCAACTGATAGTGACAAATAAAATTTTATGATTCTCCAGATACCTTCCTAGCTTCTGTTAAAAACTCCTTATACTCAACTGCCAATCCGCAGACTAACACCATAAATAAGCACGAAAACTCAAAAGCTACAACTTAAAGCAATATAATCCCAGCAAATAATAGGCCACTTTAACTATTCCAAAAGGTTATGTTTTTAGTTTACATTCTTGTTTAAATCAAGTCCAAGTCTTCCCAAAAATACGTATATAACCAAAACCAATACACTACAAACCATCTTCCCCAATTCAGTCTAGCAATGATTTGGCTTAAAATATTCAATCTAGGATTTCATTTGGCTCGATTTTAATACTCAAAACATGCTTAATTCAGTATAATCCTTGAATTACATAAGCACCAACAATTCATCAAATAATTCACAAGGCTTTCCCAGAGGCAGTGACATATAATTTCAAGGTTTTTAGATGTTTTAGAGTTAACAATACAGTACCTTGCTTCAACAGTAATATTAAGCGAATGAATTTCTTGCTTGAACTTGAGCTTCAAATTGATGGAGTTGGAGAAGGGAGAAGACAATAACTGGACATAGAAGGAAGGCGGCAAAGGCGGAGGTCACAGCGGCGCTAAAATACGGCGGCGGCAATTTCGCGGCGACAGAAAGATGGAGGAGAAATGGAGATTTAATTTTAATTTTATTTCTTCAATATTGGACTAGAAGAGTGGGCCTTAATTTTGAAGCCCAAATAAATGCATAAGATTATTAATTATAGATGGTCCAGTTTTTATTTCTATACACCCAAAATACATACGCAGAAAATAAACTTGTAAAGAGGCTGTAGTATAAAAAAAAATTAAAAGTATATTTTTAAATAATTTAAATGGTTGGTAGAGACTTTTATATACTTATTTTGAAAAAATGTGAATGAATTTTAAGAGATTTTTTTTTATTTTTTATTATGGGCTTAAGTCCTCCACATGGGACTGTCCATACTTCTGTCGTATTTCTTTTCGAGATATCTCAATTAAATTACTAATTTATTTCTTTTTCGGTGTGAAACAAGGTTGTTGGTTCTGGTTAAAAACTAGTACTCCCTCTATTCTATAAAAGTTGAGACAAAATTTTTGGCACGGAGGTTAAGAATTTATATTAAATAAATAAGAGAGATGAAAAAAGTAGGAAAGATAAGAGAGAGTAAAGTAAATAATGAAATAAAAAAAGAGTGATTAGATGTTTTGTCTTTTATTAAAAAAAAATGACTCAACTTTATTGGGACGGACTAAAAAGAAATACGACTCAACTCTTTTAGGACGGAGGGAGTAATAATTGGTGTGCAAGATCATTCTTGAATAAATTTTCAAACTCCTTCACTAACCAACTTATCGTATGTTTGAAATGTTAGTATTTTTTTTAAAGAGTAAAGGCCAAAACTGGTCCTGAACATATGTCTATTTTATGATTTTGGTCATATACTTTACCTTTTGATTTTCTGCATCCTGAACATTTCAACTCGGATCACAATTGATCCTACACTAACAATTCCGTCAATTTTTAAACGGTTTTAACCCGATTTTGACCGATTTTTAAACGGTTTTAACCAGAACGAGACTGTTATAACCATCAAAATCGGGTTAAAACCGTTCAAAAATTGACGGAATTGTTAGTGTAGGACCAATTATGATCTGAATTGAAATTATCATGATGCAAAAATTCAAAAGATAAAGTATAGGACCAAAATCGTAAAATGAATATATATTCAGGACCAGTTTTGACCTTTACTCTTTTTTTAAATAAGAACTATTTTTATATTAGTTTATTTATTTTCTAAAATATTTAAAGAGAAACATTCTCTTGACTAGTGTTGTCTATATTCGGAATTTAGATTCAGAAATGACGATTTATGACTGCGTCTCTGATCTCCGTCACCTCAATTCTCCTCAGTCCTCACCGGAGTTGAATTCAACGACATCAACAGCTATAAACAAATCAAAAGCACCGCATCTTTGAATTTTCAACTGCATTTCCATAAAGTTGTATAATAATTACAAATTAGAAAAAGGAAAAACGATGCAACTGAATGGATGTTTTGACTCAAGGTGCTGTTGAAAGTCCTGCATTTGATTACGCCCAAATCGTCAAAATTTCAAATTTTGACCATGCCACCACTAATCTGCTTTCTCCATGTCTATTTATGCTTCTCATCTCTGCGTTTTGCTTTCTTTTTTCTCCAAGAATCTCGTGCTCCTTCAAGTTTCCCTATTTATTTGATTTTGTTATCCCTCAGTTTGCACAAGAAACAAATTTGAAAACCCCCTTTTCTATTCTTGAATTGTACACTTTTTTAGCTATGTAAATTAGAATTGTTTATTGGCATTATATCATACAGGTAGAGTGCTTCTAGAAGAAGGAAAAAAATTTGTATTTAGCTGGAACAGTGAGGATTTTGGGGGGTTTTTTTGTATTGATTACTGTGAGATTGCAGAGAGAGAGGGAGAGATGGATGGAGCGAGTGGTAGCTCTAGCTCACCGGCGCCATTTCTGCTGAAAACTTATGAAATGGTGGATGATCATCTAACTAATGGTGTTGTGTCTTGGAGTAGAACAGGTCATAGTTTTGTGGTTTGGAATCCACCTGAGTTTGCTGGTGATTTGTTGCCCAAGTATTTCAAGCACAACAATTTCTCCAGCTTCATCAGACAGCTTAATACATATGTAAGCCCCTTGTTTTCTTTGATCACTCATCTTTCAAGCTTATCATGCTAGTTAATCTCATTGTGTTTGCTCAATCACTTGTGATTTGTATCAGATTCTATGATGGTTTTAAGGTTTAGGAATTCAGTGACCTGTGATTTGTGTTTTGTGTGTTGTGTTCAATGAATTTTGTGTTTTGTGATTTGGTGTTTGGGGATTCAAGTGGTTTAGATGAAGTTCTTGTCTTGGTTAGAATGATTGAGATGATCCGACTCGAGTTTCGTTCGACTTGTAGGGCTTTAGGAAGGTTGATCCGGAGCAGTGGGAGTTTGCGAATGAAGAGTTTATCCGCGGGCAGAGGCATCTACTTAGTAACATCCGCAGGCGAAAGCCTATCCACAGCCATTCGGGCAATGTGAACGCAGTAACCGACTCAGAGAGGGAGGAGTATGAGAAGGAGATCGAAAAGTTGAAGCGAGAAAGAGTTTCCCTCGAGACAGAGGTGGAGAGTTATAGGCAGAAGAATCAAGGTTACGAGGACGAGCTGAGATCACTGGGGCAGATATTGCAAGGCATTGATCAAAGGCAGCGGCAGCTGGTGGATAGCTTGGCTCGTCTGCTGCAGAGCCCGGGCTATGGCTCGGGTCTTATGGACCAGTCCGAATCCCCAAGCAAGAAGAGACGGATGCTGGCTCTGCGCTACTTGAGAGACGAAGCCAAGCTGATCAAAGAGGATCCCAGCCATTCATCACCTCTTCCAGTGTTGGACTTGAAACACCTTGAGAAGCTGGACTCATCTCTGACTTTCTGGGAGACGTTCCTTCGCGAGATCGACCAAATCCCTCCAGAAAACGCGCCATCCTCGCCTATGGATTCTGATATCAACGCCCCACCTTGCACGCCTCCACAAGAGTGTTGTTCTGAATCTTTGGCTTATGTTACATCATCCACACGCATTGATCCTGAGTCGAGGCCTAACAAGCCATCAGGAGTCGACATGAACATAAGTCCGGATGCTAGATATCAGGGTGTGGCTGCTAATGATGTTTTCTGGCAGCAGTTTCTGACCGAGGCTCCTGCTTCGTCTATGGTGCAGGCGGAGCAGAGAGAGGCGTACGAAAGGACGACAAATCCTAGTAGATTTGCGGATGAACACAAGCCTTGGTGGACTGTGGATGGCCTCACAACACAACACCCGGGGCATCTCTCTCAAGCCGAGAGGATCTGACACGGTTCTTTCGTAGTTTTGTACTCCCTCCGTCCGCCATTAGGAGTCTCATTTGAGTTCGGCACGGGTTTTAAGAAATATAGAGGAAAGTGGGTGAGAAAAGATAGTGGAATATGAGACCTATTTTTATATATTAGTTTTATAATAGAATGTGAGTGGAATGAATTAGTGGAAAGTGATGTGTACCTATCATTTATAGTAAAAGTGAACCGGGATTCCTAATGGCGGACAGACTAAAATGGTAAACTGGGACTCCTAATGGCAGACAGACTAAAATGGCAAACCGGGACTCCTAATGGCGGACAGAGGGAGTATCGTGTTAGAAGATGCCATGATGATATATATTAGATGATGCATTTGGTTTTCTTGTTCTAGATTTTTGCAATTTTAATGTTTTTACCTTTGCATGATTTGATGAGTATATCTTTTTCTATGTATATATTGTTCATATCTCTCTCTCGTCATCTATCCACATGAAACTATGCAGATTGCCTTGTTGAAGTTTGAAGAAATGGTATTGATCATCAAAACCTCACTATAGCATGAAATATTTTGGATATATTTATAAACCAACTATGGAGGGAATCTATACTATTGGTCACTAAACAAATTGGCCCTAGACTAAGTGAATGCGAAAAAAATATAAAATTCAAATAAAATTCTCCTATTAATGTTGGTACAATGATAATGGACATTTTTTGTTTAGGTCTAACGTCATAAATTGTAGGTAAACGAACATGAAAAATAGTCCAAATAAAACGCCCATTTAACGAAACACAAATTAAATATAGAAATTCAAATATACTATTTTTTGCAAAATCACAATACACCTCAAGTCCAATCACCAAGTGGAGTGTAAGTTGGTAAAATATCCAAAATTTCCTACATGTCCATTATGGGTAGCGATAAAATGCAAACTTTTATATTATATAAACTCAAAATTTCTCAACACAGTTTCAATACAATATAACACAGTGTAAAATTTCAAGATTTTAATGTCAACACAATATCAACACATCATCAATCATTGACTACCGTTGAAATTCTGTTGACATTTTCCTGTTGATGCTTTTTTGTGATCTGTTGACATTTTTCAATGGTCCAGATAATAGTTTTGAGTTTGTACAATATTTAGAGTTTTCATTTGATCACATCCTTGTCCATTATTGTGTATCTCATTTTACTTAAACACACATTTTAAGAAATATGAGTGACTGAAATGCAAATCATATTTTTAAAATAAAATTTGAATTTTATTTATCAAAAATAGTAAAATTATAATGAGATTCAAAATAGAAAAATAAAATGGAGGGAGTATAATTTTGAAATATTTATTTTTTATTTTCAACTTTAGAGCATAGGTTTCGTAGAGTTGAAACATAAGTTCGTTACCAGCAAATATAAAGCAGTTTAACTGCCGACAGCTATTCAATCACATTGCACCAAATTCACAAAAAGCGACGCATAGATCCGATCGATCGATCCCTGGAAGTTGAAACCCCCTCTCTATATCTCCCTATACCAAACGCCCAATTTCAGAAACATCCAAAAAGTGAATAAATCGGGTAGGTTTTCGAATTTCGATCCATCTCTGCTTGTCGCCGTTATTTCTGTGTGTTTCTAATTCATGATCTTGATTTCAGTGGTCCAAATTTTCAATTTTTAGTTATGGGCATGGATTTGTTTGCCAGATTTGATTTTTAGTTAGTTGTTGCTTCCAATTTAAGTAAACAAAGTTTGGCGGTTGTTTGGTGTGATGATTGACTAGAGTTTGAATTTCTGGGACTCTCCTATTTTTGGGGGAAAATGTCTGATTAGTGTCTGTGTGCTGTTTTGTGTAGTTTTCTTTTAGCTGGCGGCGCAGAAATTTGATTCGGATTGAACTTTTGTTGTTTTTGTTGGGGGATTTGTTGGTTCTGAGGGTTTAAGGTGCTGCTTTGTCAAAATCAGTTTGTGTTTGAAGAAGTGAGTGAAGCATTATGTGGTGTAGAGGTTAGTATTTAAATGGCTGGAGAAGGAAGTGGTGAAGGCAATGGTAGAGAGCGATTTGGGAAGTATTGAGGAAGGCAGAAGTGATGAGGTAACTGAGAGTGTAAACAGAGTACGAATCAGGCGGGAACCTTCTTTCTCGGGTTGGTGTGATGAGGATGGAATCCCTCGATCAGCTCCATTGCGTAATGAGGGAGTGAATGAAGAAGACTTTGATTTTGAGTTGCCTTTGGTTCAGTCGCAAGTATCAGACAAAGGAACTATAGACAGAGAAAGATTTTATTATAGTGAATCTCGCCACAGGATGGACCATAGTGGAAGCAATGGTGGTGTTTCCACTAATGGATTGAGAAATCAAAATGAGTACGTGCCTTTTGACGTTGAAAGTCGGCCTGATGCTGAAATATATTCCGGTAGCACCAATGGCCTTAATCACGTCGATTACAATGATACATCTAGGAAAAAGATGGAGAACCCGGTTTCTGCTGCTGACGTGCTGAAGACGTTGTTCTTTATACTGGTTTGGTACACATTCAGTACATTTTTGACATTGTAAGTGTGCTCTTTATCTTTATTCTAATTGGTTTTGTTATTGGCTGGATTCTGGATGCTGGTTCTCAAGTATGTGTCATATAGTTGTTATTTATATTTGTCAATTTTGTTTTTTTGACTGGATCAGGTACAATAAAACTTTATTAGGAGACGATATGGGGAAATTCCCTGCTCCGTTATTAATGAATACCATCCATTTTTCAATGCAAGCTGTTTTGTCAAAGGGCATTACATGGTTTTGGTCTGACAGATTTCAACCCTCTGATATGTCATGGAAGGATTACTTTGTGAGAGGTAGGACAAAGGTTCACCGCCCTTTTATTTTAGAACTATTTATGACATGACTTCCACATGATTCATATAGTTAGTCGGCTAATTTTCCCAGTCATATCTGTAATAGGCATATTGTTGTAGTGACCTTGGTTTTGCTTGTGACCACGGTTCCATATCTGCTAATCTTAGAGGTTAATTTGTTTGTAAAGATAGTATATAAGAGGTACTTTCTGGAAATTTGGTCTCAAATTTTGAATTTTTAATATTCACCTCATTAGGTTTGGCTCAACATTTTGTGTAGGTTATCTTGAAGAGCACTTTAATATCTTCCAACCATTGGATTATGTTTTGAAATAGGTTTGAGTAGATTTAGAAATAAAACTAAGATTTAGTTGATTGTTGATCCAAATGGAAAAAGTAGTTAATGGGCTGTTTTCATTCACCTAAATTTGATGAATAAATCTTTACAAATGTAACAATTTAAATTTAGTCACTGTCATCTATTTCGCTAGTATCATTAACTTCTCTGACAACTAATGTACAGATGGCCTTTGCCTTTCACAGTTGTACCGACAGCTCTCAGCACTGCACTGGATATAAATCTGAGTAACCTATCTCTGGTTTTCATCTCTGTTACATTTGCCACCATGGTGAGTCATTCTTCTTTATCAGATCTATTAATTATACTCCCGCCGTACCTTAAATCATGTTCTCATTCCTTCCCGGCATTGATTTTAATAAATGTTGGATAAGTGTGTACATAAGTGAAAAAGGAGCCCACATTTATTATAGGGGAAATGTATTTTATCGTAAATGTTATGTAAGTGTGTACTTCATGCTTGGTATTTATGTAAATAAGTTGATATAGTAGGAGGGTAAGTGGCGAGGTAGTTACCAAAAATGGACCGGGCAATGTTTTGGGGGATAGGTTAAAATGGAAAAATGGAGAACTGACACATGAAGTGAGTGATAGTAGTCAAATTTTCTCAAACATGAAGAGTTCCCAAACCAAATTTGATATGTTGGTCTTTATGCAGCTATTTATAGAATATCATACTTGAGAACTCATAAACAAGACCTTGCTGTGTAGCCTTGACATGAGTATTTTAACAAGGCGAGACACCATAAAACCCATGGCTATCATGTGTGCAGGACTAAATGAAAGACCTAAAACTGCGTGAAATGAGCTATACTGAGACTCATCAGTAAAATAGGAAATACGAACGTAAGGTTGCAAGTCCTGGTGGTTTCTTTCTACATGCTATTCAGGATTATTGATTTTTCTTTGCTTTGCTAATATAAGATACTAATGTGGACCTTAGTTTAAGCTTAGAACAGAAGGCTGTATAGTCTTGACTTTACATTCTGAAACATAGATTAAAACATGTGTCCTGACTTACCTTGGACTCTTGGAGACATTATTCTCAATATGGGATATTTTACTCCCTCTTGGGAATGCTTAGATAACGAAGTTATTATTTCCTTTCTTGCAGTGTAAATCTGCAGCACCAATATTTCTCCTTCTTTTTGCCTTTGCTTTCAGGTATTTTTCCATAAACTAGCCTGCTTGCTTTACATCACCATGTACCATAAGACTTTCTAAGAACATTTATTTGAACTGAAATGGGTTTCTCTCTCTGAAACCCAATTGGTTCTTATCTTCTCCGGCACCATATGCAGCGTCATTGAGATTCAACTAAATTTGTTGTTATGAATCTGACATAGTGTTTAAGTAATATTTAGGGGTCGAAATTGCAGCATTTTTCAAGGTTAATTTGCAAAGTTTAGATAAGGTCATTTAATAGCTCACTTAATGTTCTCTAAATATGGCTATATTTTGCAATATATGCTACTGATAGTTACTCTTGCTGATGAGATCACTCTGTTTTATATCGCTAATTTTTGTAACATTAGTTCACTCATTTTGATTTTGAAATCCTTGGGAACTTTTACGAACACACAGTGAATATTCAAAATAGTCAGCCCTTTGCAGGATAGAATAAAATACATGGAAGAAGGTACTAGCCCAGGACCATGCGATTTAGATCGTATAGTAGCAGCAAAATATATTCATGTTTAACTAACCCGGAAGATCTTGCTATTATATTTTGTGTCTTACTACTGATTCGAAAATTTGATATTATTCAAATTACTCTAATATCTTATTTTTCATGGGAAATCCGGGAATATTATTTTTTGGCTGTAAATTGCATATAAAATAGTAATGAACTGACTTTTGACTTGAAAATTGTTTTTCTCAAGATTGGAGTCACCGAGCTTTAAGCTGCTTGGCATCATGACTGTCATTTCTGCGGGGGTACTATTAACGGGTGAGATGATTTGTGACATCCTTCCTGAGAATTAGAATCAAGATAAAGATAGCCTTAATCATTTGTACCTCTAACGCTTTGTACCGTAATGCAGTTGCAAGAGAGGCAGAATTTGAGTTTTGGGGTTTCATATTTGTTATGCTTGCTGCTGTCATGTCTGGGTTTCGCTGGACAATGACACAAATTCTCCTCCAGGTATAAGCTGGATTATACCTTACTCAACTAATTAAATTTTTGGTTTCTGAATATTATTCCTTGTTTCTGTTATATTATCTTTATATCCTCTCATGGATGTGTCCTTTCTTTTGTTTTTTAATGATTGGTACATGATGATATCGAAACTGGAATGAAGAAAGAAACCTATGGTAAGACATCATATAACTCTCTCGACAACATGTAAACTCTAGTAAGAAGGATACAACGTGCAGTTATTTATGCTGACATACTTGTTGTCATAAGTAAATCACGAACTCTCATTTTCTAATCAGCATTTTGTGCTTGTCTTCGACTTTGGTCTGTGACGCTGTTCCACCTTTTCTATTATGTTTATGGCACTTTTGTCTCTTTTCTAGGTCTTAAAAATCCACTTACTTTGATGAGCTATGTGACCCCTGTAATGGCAATTGCAACTGGTCTTCTTTCTTTAATGCTCGATCCATGGCATGAGTTCAGAAAGAGCGATTACTTCAATAGTTCATCACATATTCTGAGAAGTAGTTTGCTGATGTTATTTGGTGGCACCCTAGCTTTCTTCATGGTAAAATCTCTTAAATACTTAAACCAATCTATTCGGTAGGGTGATGGCATACTCACCCGGTAATTTATATATTCCATGAATTGTTTATTCCCCTATTAAAAAGCCTATTCTCTTACTTGGCATCAGTTACAGGAGTTGACGCTCCATGCTCCGCATTTTCTCTAAAGTTACGCGTTCTTCAGTTTTAATCACTTTTCTGACCTACTTGATACACTATTGCAGGTACTAACGGAATATATTCTTGTGTCGGTAACAAGTGCAGTGACTGTAACAATAGCAGGGGTCGTGAAGGAAGCTGTTACTATTTTGGTATAATAGATTACCTTTTTTATTAATGTCCTACGTTTCAGTAGAAACTACTAATGTGATAATTTATTTGGCAAATATATGTCGATGACATTGGATAGTGGAGAGTTTCTTACATATGTTTTTATTGACTTGTTTTCAGGTGGCTGTGTTGTATTTCCATGACCAGTTCACCTGGATGAAAGGGCTCGGCCTTCTGACGATAATGGTTGGTGTCAGTTTGTTTAACTGGTACAAGTAAGTTATTACACTTTCACTCCATATGTCTGGATTTGCAATTGCTGATTTGCTGTAAACGATTTTCCTCCAAATTTTATTGCTGTTGTCTCCTTCACCGGTTCATGATTTATGGGACTCTTAACTATCTATTTGATTTTGGTTTTCTATCAGATACGATAAGTTACAGAAGGGAGAGAAATCTATCAAGTCACCAACAGATAATGCAGCCTCAAAATACGCTATCCTCGATGAGCTGGATGAGGAAGAAGATAGCCCTTTAAATCCGAATCATTGAACTCGAGTAAGCTCATTACTGATTTCTCAAATAAGTAGGAATCATTCTTGATGATTTTAGCATGCTACTTTTAACGCAGTACACTTTCAACGTTGGAATCATTCCGAGATCCATCGTAGATAGGCTACTGAAAATGCTGTTGTCTCTCTCTTTTTGTCTATGATCCATCGTTGATGTTTAGCCCTTTAAACGATCGTTTCTCGCGTAATTCTAGAACTGTTAAAAATTAGGATATACTATTCCATCCCTTTTCTTTCACGGTGGAGAAGTAGGAATTCATCTTTGATTGTGGCAGGTCGAACGAATCAAGCCCTAGCGCGTGGTGTGAGCCTCGGATTTTCTTACGGGTCGTGCATCATCGTTGATTCAAGTCTAGGAAGGATTGGACGTTGGAATACTGGATTTTTCGGTGATTTATCTCTGAATCAAGATCGTTACCGCAAAAGAGTGTAAAGTTTAAACAAATTTTTACCATAAAATAGCAGCTTACCATATTCATCAATATTCAAAGAATTCTAAGCCAAGAGTATATTCATCATATTTTATTGGTCTTCAGCTTCTGCTTGTATTCTATCTTGTATAACTTCAACTTTTTATCAATATTCAAAGAATTATCAGCCAAGAGTACTTTTTTATTGATTTGATATTGAAATAATGTTAATATTAAGCTTGAGTGTTGCTCTTTCCTTCCATTTTCTTTTACTTTTATTTCGAGAGAATAACTGTGTATTTTTTTCATTTCTTATTCAAATTACTTGTCGGGTGTTGAAGCAATTTCAACCTTATATAATAAATGGGTAGTAATAAAATGCAAACTTATATATTGTACAAACTCAAAACTCCTCAACATAGCTTCAACACAGTTTCAATATAATATCAACACAGTGTAAAATTTCAAGATTTAATTAATGTCAACACAATATCAACACAACATTAATCATTGATTACTGTTGAAATTTCGTTGACATTTTCCTGTTGATGCTTTTTTTTGATCTGTTGACATTTTTCAAAGGTCAAGATCATAGTTTTGAGTTTGTACAATATTTAGAGTTTTCATTTGATCACATCCCTATAATCAATTGAGTGCTGTTATTTATATTTCCAGAAAATTAAATTAATTTTTAATTATATATTCTTAATTTTAAAAACAGCTCATTCATTTAATTAATTTAAATTTATTAAAATAGAAAATTATACATAAAAAATAAGATAATTTATATATATATATATATGTATACTAGAGGCTAATATTGTAATGCTACATACACTACGTGAGCATCACTCGCATTGCATTGATCTAGTCTAGTTCAGGTTATCATTATTTTATTTTATTTTATACATTTAGGTTATTGTAATACCTTGCATTTTTTTTAATTATTGACAACATTAATTTTACGAATTCCATAAAATTCCAATTTTGCTATGACCATATCTATATGTCACGTCATTTCTAGAGCCTTAATGCTCAAGTTAATTTTGCTATTCTTAATCTCTGAATTTTCTTCGTCAATTCTTCTTTGTCGACTAACATAGCAACGAAAATTCAAACTCTCCCACTCATATAACAACGATGGCTCCATTTTTTCATTCCACTAAAATTTTCACAACTTTCTACACAAAGTTAAAAAAAAAAAACAATGATTCCACTCTACATTTTACTAGCAATTCCTTGTATTGTCGTGTCATCAATATATGCATGGAAGTTCCTCAACTGGGCATGGTTTACCCCGAAAAAGCTCGAAAAATCCCTCCGGCAGCAAGGCTTCATCGGCAATCCTTACAAATTCTTGCTCGGAGACTTGAACGAGATCACAAAGATGGAGAAAGAGGCACTCTCAAAGCCCATCTCCTTCTCCGATGATTTCCTTCCTCGGATCATGCCCTTCGTGCACAAAACCCTCGCTAACCACGGTACATATGGGCTTCTGCATAACGATTCGCATAAAATACTGAAAATTCGACGATGTTATATTGATATATATATTGACTTGATGTTAAAATTTCAGGTAAGAACTCTTTAGTTTGGTTTGGAACTGATCCTACCGTGTTTATATGGGATCACGACAAGATCCGAGAGATTATGTCGAAACCTCTAGTCTTCCGGAAGCCGAGTAATCCGGCAGGCGAGACCTTGGCGAGAGGATTAGTCAGCTACGAGGGCGATAAATGGGCTAAGCATAGGAGATTGATCAATCCGGCATTTCATCTTGAAAAAATTAAGGTGGTCTTTTGCTGCGTATTTTAGACTAAAGTCCATTTTTGGTCCTTTACGTATGATTTATTATTTTATTTAAGTCTCAAACATTATGTTCGTGTCTTATGAGTCTTGTAGTATTATTCAAGTCAATCTTTCGTTGTGAAAAGTTAACAGTCAGCACTAAAAAGATCAATTTAATCATGTTGTACAAGATACGAACGACACGAAATAAAGGGCCAAAAATGAACTTTACTCGTTTTTTCTTTCTATCAACACTTTTTTGAAGGTAAAACTATTAATGCAGAAAATGCCTACATCATTTTACATGAGCTGTTGTGACATGTTGAGTGAATGGGAGAAGATGGTACCGAGCGATGGAGCGTTCGAGTTAGATATATGGCCTTCTCTTGAAACCTTAACGAGCGATGCTATTTCACGCACTGCGTTTGGCAGTAGCTACGAACAAGGAAGGAAGATATTCGAGCTTCAGAAAGAGCTAGCCGGCCTTCTCCTCAAGTCGACTATTTCATTTTTCATCCCCGGATTCAGGTACTAGTCTCTCAGCCTCGATTCTTAATAGGCTAGTATTTTGAGATGAGTTAAACGAGCTTTTTCTTTAGGTAAGACAGTGTTTGGATGAGTTCTCTTTTTTGGTCTGTAAACAAAGACGAGCATCTCTCATGCGTTGTTTGTGCATTTGAACCGCAGGTATTTGCCAACGAGGACGAACAGAAGGATGAGCCACATCAGGAATGAAGTCGAGTCGCTCTTGCTTGATCTGATCAATAAAAGAATGAAAGCAATTGAAGCAGGGGAAGCCATCACTGATAACTTATTGGACATGTTGCTTGAGTCCAATTTCAAGGAAATGCAACAAAATGGTAACAAGTTTGGGATGAGTTTGCAAGATGTGGTTGAAGAGTGCAAGCTTTTCTACATTGCCGGGCAGGAGACAACCTCGGCCTTGCTCGTGTGGACGATGATCCTACTTAGCAAGCACTCGGATTGGCAGGCCCGCGCAAGGGAGGAGATTCGTGGCGCCTTTGTAGGCGGACGACAGCCGGATTTTGAAGGGCTAAATGGCCTCAAAGTTGTAAGTATTGGCAAATGATGCTAAATAGAAATATTAAATATTTCTCATCGGTGTAAAGAGAGAACTGACATAACTCTGGTGTGAATTTTGTGTAGGTAACAATGATTCTTGATGAGGTTTTGAGGCTTTACACTCCGGTGTTTATGGTTGTTCGGAAAACACACAAGGAAACCGTGATAGGGGATTGGAGGGTCCCGGCCGGAGTGAACCTCATACTCCCGTCACTAGAGGTGCACCACGACCGGGGAATATGGGGCGATGACGCGAAGGAGTTCAAGCCGGAGCGGTTTAGTGAGGGAGTTTTGAAGGCAACGGGTGGGCGGCTCACGTACTTCCCTTTCGGGTGGGGGCCTCGGATGTGCATCGGGCAGAACTTCGCTATTTTAGAAGCTAAAATGGCCCTAGCGATGATGTTGCAACGTTACTCGTTCGAGCTTTCGCCCTCGTATTCGCATGCACCTACCTCGGTGCTATTTCTTCAACCACAACATGGCGCACACTTAGTTCTGCGCAGATTGTAGTGTTAGATTTATGAAAGTTAGGTACAAAAATATTTATTTGATTTCCTTTTAACACAAAAATATTTCATAAGTATTAGTACTTTTCTTAGTACTATTAAGTAAACATTTCCAAGTTCATGTAGTAGAAAATGGATATGAAGCATTCTTATTGTAAGGATTTGTAGTGCACTTTTCAACTATTGTAGCTACGTAAGATTCACATTAATATAAATTTCTTTTTTTATAAAATAATGATATGTAAGGAACAACATTCTTGGCAGTCGTTGTGCTTCTTTTCACGACAGAAGATCCAAATCCTAGAATTATAATTAAAAAAAAAAAAAAAGCAAATCTACAAGTATGTTATATTAAAAATGGCCGACCACTTTTTGAAAGTATTTTGTTTTAAGCAAATTAAAAAATTACAAATGGCCGACATCTTTTTAAAAAAAATTGTTTTAAGCAAATTAAAAAATTCTATAAACATTCCAAATCCCTAATTAGTGCATCAAATAACAAACGAAGAAAGTCAATAGGCCATTTGAAAATAAACAATCTGTGTGAATTATTAATTCTACCTCTTGATCTATTGTCATCGATTCTTGTTAAGTCATAAATCAAAATATTTGATTATTGAATTGACAAAAATGTAAAAATTCACAATTTTTGCTATTATTTTTTAATCTCACCCCAATGATACTCATTTAGTACTATGTTTAGTAAAAATATCAACAAATACAAATAAAAGTTCCATTAATTTTCTTCACATTAAAATTCTGTAAATTAGAATTATCCATAATTACTTTATAAAGGATATATTATTCAAGATATAAATTATATTTATGGCAAAATGCCATAAGGGTATCATGGCATAGTCATTATGTCTCTAAGCCAAATAATTTCAAATTTAATAACAAGCACTCGCATAAATTGTTAGTAATTGTCATCATCTACAAAGCTCATACAATCATTAGTGTGATCTGTTCAAACTAAAAATGGATTTGTTCATCTGCCATTGTAGTATGTATCTACGTCTCTAAACTCTTGAAGTGGGTATGGTTCACACCAAGGAGAATCTGATTATCAACAAATGAATAACAACCTCAAAATTGTAAGTAATACTCTCTCCGTCCCATTCAATTCAAAGAATTTCTTTTTCGGCATTAGCTTTTATAAGTGAAGAGAGAATAAAGTGCACAGTATGTATTTATTTACTTTAATGTTGTTGGAATAACTTGTTTTGCAATTAGTGTGCAGGTAGGCATGATCCCGCACGAGGTGCTACGACTCTACCCTCCTACGTTAATGTTTATGCGAAGGACGAAAACAGAGGCCTTGTTTATTTTCACATCTTGCTTGATCGAATAAAGTGTATCCGAATAATGAAATGAGATCTCAATTGAAGCAATTGGAATAACACAAGGGTGCCAAGTCACAGACAGTAGCCTCAAGATTAAGTTTTTTTTAGCACCTTGAATAAACGAATCTTAAACAATAATCCTGCCCGACCTTGAGAACAAAACTGACAATGAAAAGAAAGAGGAATACTAACCTCTGGTCTCCGGGGGCTGTACGATCGGCTTACTCAGCAGCAGAGGGCAGTGTGGCAGCCGAGAGGGCGGCCCCACCTCGGAGTTGGCCAAGTTTGAGGAAAGACTTAGGAACTTCTTGGTATTATGGAATGGAATGAGGATTCCATTTCATTCTAAACATTTGAATGACATTTTCTACGTCAATAATTTTTGAAGCTTCGATTGGATCATCGGCTTCAATTTAGCTTCGAGCTTGTAATCTTCATCATCTACTAAAAAAACGATTACAATATAGAGTATGGAATAAGAACAAGTTTGCGTATATATTGAACACTATGGCAATCGGCTAACGGGACGGACGAGAGGTCGGGCGCGGACTTCCAGCTTTAGCCGATCACTCGCCACCTATAGCGATCGGTGAGCGATCGGCTAACGCCCTAAATTTAATTTTTTTTCAACTCTATATATACGATTCGTTGCACTTCATTATATTCACACCACATGTTTTAACGAGTATCTTATCCTCCTCTCTCATTCTCTCTCGATAAAATGGCTCATGATGGTGTTGATGATCCAATGCAGCGGATCAACGACGAGTTGTGGACCGGACGTTTGCTGAGGTAGATTGGTTGGTGCAACAACGCGTGCAGCAACAGATACAGCCGACGGTCCCTCGCCCGATCCACCATCGACGTACAGTCGCTCGGGACCACGTCGTTGCCCACCAATGGTTGTTTGACGACTACTTTGCTGAGGAGCCGCGGTGGGGGAGACGTTTTTCTGTCTGCATTTTAGAATGCACCGACCGCTCTTTCTGCATATCGTGTCGGCGTTCGAGGCCCGTTACGAGTATTTCCGGTTCAGAGAGGATGCGAGCGGCAGACCCGGGCTATCGCCGATACAAGAGTGCACCGCTGCAATTAGGAAGTTGGCCTATGGAGGCGCGACCGACATGTTCGACGAGTACCTTCACATCGGTGAAACGATTTCCCGCGAATGTCTGATGAATTTTCGTCGGGGCGTCATCCACATATTTGGGGATACGTATCTTTGAAAGCCTACCCCTCTCGATTGCTAAGGTCTGATGAATTTGCACGGGAGGGTGCACGGTTTTCCCGGAATGTTGGGCAACATAGATTGTACGCATTGGGAGTGGAAGAACTGCCCCGTTGCTTACACGACCGGCTTTAAAGGCAAGAATCCTACGATGATCCTAGAATCCGTAGATGACTATCAACTGTCGATTTGGCATGAGTATTTTGGGGTTGTCGGGTCGAACAACGACATCAACGTCTTACAGTCGTCGTCCCTTTTCAACGAGCAGTGCCTTGGCGTGGGTCCAACCATCAGTTTCGTCGCCAACGGCAACCAACACGATATGGGCTACTATTTGGCTGATGGGATATACACCACGTGGCTCGTATTTGTGAAGACAATCAGATGTCCAACAGATCCAAAGAAGATTTACTTAGCGCAATGACAAGAGGTTGCACACAAGGATGTGGAGTGCGATGGGCTGCGGTGAAGGGTCCAACACGCCTGTGGTATACTGACTAAATTACTGATATCATGTACGCATGTATCATCATGCATAACATGATAGTCGACAATGAAGGCCCAGAACTCACTGATTGGGCTAATAAAGATGGTGCCGGACCAATTCACGGTGTGGGCACCGTCCCTGTACGAATGGGTATACCCCGGGGGCGACGCCGAAAGGGTCCAAGCATTTGCTGATATGCGCTAGCAAGAAGCCCATATTTGACTCCAGCACGATATAATTGAATAGTTATGGGCACGTAGGATTGCACATTGATATCGTTTGTATTTTGTTTGAATGTTTGTTTTCCCAATATTGTAATATAACGAACGTTTGCAAATTAAATTAGTTAAACTATGTTTTTCCCCAATTTATATTTCGTTGTTGTTTTTTATGTTATTTTTAAAAAAAGTTTATTTTGGCTAGGCTGTTGCTTGGCTAGGACAGTGACTAGACCGTGGGAAGGACATAATAATATGGCAGAAGAAGTTTTTGGCTAGGCTATTGCCAGACGTCCTTATCGTGGATGCTCTGAGAGTTTGTATTAATACTCATATTAATATCTCAAGCTAAAGTCTAATATATCTAGTTACCGAAAGTAAATCTAATTATATTAGACTAGATTTCTCACAAGTCTATACCCTTAAATAGGAAAATTCTCAAACTAAATTAGGTGCTTCATTCATTGCATTAATTATTTTCTATATGATGGTACCACTGCTATTTTCAAAATTCTAATATTAATCAATGTTTCTTTGAAATTTTTGCTCACTAGCAGCCCCAAACTAAAAATCATAAATTTCAATCTCATCTTAACATTTTAAATAGTAGTACTAATAATGACAGTATATCTTAATATATAAATTAATACCCCCTATTTGCTATTTATAGCCCCATTTTGCTATTATAGGTTGTCCAATTAAAGTCTAATTTACTTATGGTCTATACCATTTTAGGTAAGTAGACTCACCATTCAACTAAATTACTTCACTCATATTTTATTATACAATTAATATATAAAAGATGGAGTCCACATTCTACAAACTCATTTTCTCATTTTTTTCATAAAGTCAAACAATTTTTTAAAATTCATGCCGAGTAAAAATGAGATTATAAATGACAGACGGAGGAGGGAGTAGGAGTCAGTATCATTTTCTTTTAGTACACTCAAATCAAATTCCGCCATAGTTTAATTTTAAATATGTAAACGAAGTAACTACTTCCGTCCACCAATAAACTTCACATTTTGCTTTCGTCCATCCACCGATAAACTTCTCGTTTATTTTTCACTATTTTTGGTAATGAAACCCGACGTTCCACTAACCTTACCTAACTCATATTTTACAACAAAACTAATATATATTTTTACTATATTTCTTAAAACTCACCTTAAATTAGGGGTAAGTGAACAATTGATATGTCCTAATCATCAATGAAATCAAATTGCTACATTTTTCTCATGTTCCAAAAAATTCCATGAACTCATTATTGTCCTTGGCTCTATAAAGCTCATGCATGCAATTAGTGTGATCTCATCAAACTGAAATGGATTTCTTCACCTGCTTGCAAACAATCTCCACTATTGTAGTATGCATATACGTCTCCAAACTCTTGAATTGGGTGTGGTTCACACCGAGAAACCTCGAGAAGCGCCTCCGGCAGCAGGGCTTCACCGGAAACTCTTACCGGGTTTGGTTCGGAGATACGGAAGACATGAGACAGATGGGGAAAGAAGCTACCTCAAAACCCATCAATTTCACCCATGATTTCACCCACAGAATCATGCCCATCTTCCATTTTGCTCTCAACAAATATGGTAATTAACGCAATTTAATCTCAATATGATTCGGTTAATTCATCTGATTGTTATAGGCATTTTCTGTCTTAACAAACTCCATTGCAAAGTGAAAGCAACAGATGTGAGGTATTTGTGATAAACTAGTCTTCTATGATAAGTTTTCGTGTTTGGTCAGAATAATTAAGTTTTTTTTTTTTTTTTAAATCCCGATTGACGTTTTTCATTATTACTAGTTCACTTATTTGATCCATGACTAGAGTGGGTCGGTACGGTATACCGTATCAGAACGCCATACCGCATATCGTACCGAAAACAAATGTCATACCGATATCATATCGTTATTGCGGTATACTGAAGTACAGTATGGTATACCGTATTACTGTTATGCAAAAAAATCTATTTTATACGCAAAATATGTAAAGAAAAGTAGGATTTTCGGAGATTTTTCTTTTTAGTTCTATTTTATATATAAATATAATATAATATTTCAACATATACCGATTTTTCGGTATGCATGCGGTATACCGAATGTTCGGTATACCATGGTATACGAAAATTGATACCGTTGCCATACCAAAAGTTTTTTGGTACGGTATGAGACTGTACCGTAAATTTCGTTATACCGAATATTTTCGGTATTTTCTCAGTACGGTAAGAGCGGTATTTTAGTATTTTGGTATTTTTCCCCCTATATTAGTATTTTGGGATTAATTCACCTATTTGATCCGTGTCAAGCTCTTTCTTCAAACAGACTAGTCTTTGAGATGAATTTCTCTTGTTTGATCCGTAATTTTTAATCTTATTGACTTGGTTTGCAAAATATTGAAATTGTAGGTGAGAATTGCTTTGTATGGTTCGGACCACGCCCAGCTATCGTTGTGATGAACCCAGAAAATGTAAGAGAAGTTTTGTCAAAGATGAATGTATTTCCCAAGCTTCCCGGTCGTCCCTTCGCTAGACTGATGACGAAAGGACTAGTAACGCTCGAAACGGATAGATGGGCCAAGCATAGGAGACTCCTCAATCCTGCATTTCATCTTCATAAACTCCAGGTAGGAAAGGATCTTGCTACTCCACTTTATATATAGTATAGGGGAGTGTTATATTGCTAACTCAATGCTTAATTGTTAACTACAACTCAATAATAGCCATTAGATATTCAAATTAAAGGCTTATATCATCAACCACGAAATGTCAATACGATCAACAAAAAACGTCAATAAGGCTATAGGATTAATTCTAATAAAAATCAATAGGGGTATTAATGTAAATTTAGTTATAACTAACTTTTAAAAGAAATCCTAAAACTTTAAATTCATATATTATAACAAATTAAAGATAATTTTATAAGGATTCCAATGATATACTACATGCATATGTTCCGACGTCAAAATTTGAAAAAAATTTGAATTTTTTTTTTGAATTTTCGTATTTTTTACGAACAGATTTATGTCAATACACCTTACATAATATGTCAATATTATGCTTGTAAAATGTCAATATGAAATTGTGTTGACATTATCATGTCTTCGTGTTTGATGTATTTCATACACTGTATTGACATTATATTTCTAAACCCTAAATTTGATAATTGCTATTATCTTTTTAATATTAAAAAATGAAAAACAAAATTACACATGGCAAATTGTAGACCACAAGATTTCTAAAATCTTATGGTCTTAAATTAGTTATAGTTAGCAACTAAGGGATGAGTTAGCAATTGATCACTCCCCATAGTAAGTATATATATTTATGAATATTCTTGTTGATAAAAAAACAGCATATGGTTCCATCTTTCTACTTGAGCTGTAATGAGATGTTGAGCAAATGGGATGAGATTGTGGGAAATGAAGGAAGTTGTGTAGTGGATGGGTGGCCTCATCTTCAGACAATGACGGGTGATGCGATTTCAAGAACTGCGTTCGGGAGTAACTATCTCGAAGGAAGAAGGATCTTTGAACTACAACGTGAATTATCTCAACATGTTGTCGCAGCGAATCGATCTGTTAACATCCCGGGATACAGGTGCTGTATCTTCAGCCTCTTCTTGATTTCTCTGTCTTATGTTTTTGTTCCTCTCATTGGGCAGGTTTTTACCAACAAAAATGAACAAGAGAGCGAAGGAGATCGCGAAGGCAGTGAACTCGTCCCTGCTCGGCATAATCAGTCGAAGAATGAGAGCAATGGAAGCAGGGGAAGCTAGCAAGGAAGACTTACTCGGATTACTACTCGAATCCAATTCCAAAGAAATCAAACAACATGGAACTAAGCACGGAATGAGCATGGACGAAGTCATCGAAGAATGCAAACTCTTCTACTTTGCAGGCCACGAGACAACCGCGACTCTGCTCGTCTGGTCAATGGTTCTATTGAGCAAGCACGCAGAGTGGCAGACTCGGGCGAGGGACGAGGTTATGCAAGTTTTCAACAATGCAGAATTTGATCATCAACAAGTGAATTGCCTCAAAATTGTAAGTTATATATGCAGTGTTTTTTAGTATGTTAAGTGGAGAGAGAATAAAGTACATAGTGACACTTTGACCGTGACACTTTGACCGTGACATAATTAAGGAGTACTATGCTTTAATTTGACCTAATGTTGTTGGAATAACTTATTTTGCGAATGTGTGCAGGTTGACATGATCCTGCACGAGGTGCTACGACTCTACCCTCCTGCGTTTATGGTCATGCGAAGGACGATCAAGGAAGTTAGGTTAGGGAATGTGAGTGTACCGGAAGGAGTGCAGCTTATGCTGCCCTTGATATTATTGCATCACGACGTTAAATTTTGGGGCGAGGATGCAAATGAATTCAATCCGGAGAGGTTTAGAGAAGGTGTGTCCAATGCGGGGCAGGGGGCAGGGCAACTGGCCTACTTCCCGTTCGGATGCGGTCCAAGGATATGCATCGGGCAGAACTTTGCTATGCTAGAAGCTAAAATAGCGTTGACTATGATTCTGAAGCGTTATTCCTTTGAGCTTTCGTCTTCGTATTCGCATGCACCTCACTACATGGTGGGTTTACAACCTCAACTCGGCGCGCATTTGGTTCTTAACAAACTATAAGAAAAGTCTGGGTACACCCAGACTTTTCTTATTCTTTTTAAGTTTGTTCGTGGAAGAACGTCGAACCTTTAGCCAAATGTCATCTTTTTTTCACATCTTGCTTGATCGAATAAAGAGTATCCGAAATGACATAAGTATAGGTTTCTTTGATGGTGAAATGTGATTTCAGTTGAAGCTATTGGAATAACACAAGGTACTAACTACTAAGTCACAGGATAATATATAGCCTCAAAACTTTTTACTTACTTACTTACGTAAAATCGTCAATACTATACTATCAATTAACGGAAAAATAAGAATAAAGCATGTTCATAATCTTATACGTACGACCAATTAACTACTCCATCCGTCCCAGCCAAAGTGATACATTTCTTTTTTTACGTGTTTTGAAAAAATTATAATAAATAATTAAAATGGAGGAAAAATAAAATAAGAGAGAGAATAATGTAGAGGAGATAGCAAATCCATGTCGTCTACTCCAGTTTGCAAAATACAGTAACCCGATTGGAAGTATGACTTGATAATTGATACTTCTTTTGTCCATGAAATATTGTCCAAGTTTGACTCGGCACGAGTTTTAAGAAATGTGAAAAAAAGTTAGTGGAACGAGGGTTTATATATTAGTTTTATAATAGAATATGAATGTAAAGAGTTGGTGGAAACTGGAAAGTGAGATCATTTACCAAAAATAGAAAAATAAAAAAAAATAAAGTGAACAACTTTTCACAGATGGATAAAATGGCAAAATTGGACAACATTTCACGGACGGAGGGAGTATCATATAACCACAAATTAATTTTGTGTATGGGGAATGAAAAAATGATAAAACAAGCGAATTCTATCAAATTTAGAAAAATGATCGTGTAAAAACAAATATATATCACACAATAATACAATATGTATAGGTGACGAGGGATGTAATCAATTGCTAACTAATTACCGGTCTCAAATTGAGACCAATTTTCAACCATTAGATTAGAAGATCTTGTGGTTAGTATAATGCCAAGTGTAATATATTTTAAATTTAAATAATTATTAATTAAATTAAAAGGGTATTAATGTCAAATCCTATATGTAGTAATTATAACTAACTACTTTCTATCTCCTCAAAATCATCTCAAATCTTTAAATTTACGTAACTCTCTCAATTTAAATTATTTTTTTGCAAAAAATATATCAAATTAAAGATAATTTAATAAGGATTCCAACGAGATCTCAATTGCATATGTTCCGACGACGTTCGGATGATGAAATTTGATATTTTTTATTTTAGTTTTCGTAAATGTTGATAACCAGATTTTTATCAACAAATACATCAAAAAATCTCAATAAAACCATGGAAAAATCTCAATAAATATGTGTTGATATTTTCTTGTACTAATGTTGATATTCTTATATCATATTGTTGATATTTGTAATACACAATGTTGATATAAAAAAACACCCACGAAAATTATCATATGATAACATAATGACGATTTTACCCTTTTGTTGATATTTTGTCTACTACTTATTGAGATTTGTGAGCTTTAATCTCATCCACTCGTTTTAAAATCCAGGGTGGAGATTTAGTCTTGATTTTGGATTACGGTGCTATAAGCATTAGAATAAGACCCTAGGTGATAAAATAGGAATTCCCATAATGGATCGATATTGAATGACGAATCTACCCTTGTCATTAGTATAATCTGAAATTTAAGCAGGCAGTATGCTAGCCGTTGATCCGAAAAAAAAATGGATGGACACGATTAAGTTATTTGTTGTTATGCGTTTTCATTTGAGTACAATTCTATTCAGGGGTCGGACACAAGACAAAAATGATTTTCCTTGGTTTTTCTTCTTTTATTATTTTTAAATTTTTTCAGAATTGGTCTTTAAGCCCTCAAATGAATGCCTTTGAAGACTAAATTAATAAAAATTGAATGATTAGAGGTGCTGAACTGAAAATTTACGGAGCAAAATGTAGATGGAGGGAGTACTATTGGGACGGCTAAAGTGCGATGGAAAGAGTATTAATGTGATCAGGTCAATAAGTGAAATTCTGTCAAAAATCAAAGTAAATTTCAGTCATTGGATCTTGTGATGTAACCGTTAAATTAATGACACATATCATCTAATAATGTAGATTGTGTAGTCTAATAATGTAACTCGGCTAATAATGTAACACACTTTAGTTGAATAATGTTGATTGTGTAATCAAATAATGTAGCTTAACTAATAATATAACGTTACTGTAATAATGTTGTAATAATGTGGCTCGGATATTATTATCAGAACCAGAGGCGGACAAAAGAAGTGCCATGGGGCCATGGAACCCCCATTATTTTAAAAAAATTCTAGGGGTATTTTAGTAATTTTATATTATAATTAAATTAAATATTATTTTATATTAAATTAGAGTTAAAGCTAGACGATTAATATCCCAAATCCCATCTTCTCAGCCAATATTCACTCCCGTCGCTACCATTCTCCATCTTTTCATTAATCATCCAATACATAGTTTAATATTGCTTCTCCATCTCTAAAATTACGGCACTAAGGCAATTCCATATTCTGAAGTTCACTTTCAATATTGTCTATTCATATTGTTTTGTATTCTGAAAATTAGGTGTTTAAGACTTTGAGCTTTATATTATATATATATTCTAGTTCTAGATATAGAATAACATTTATTTTGTTTGTTTGTGATTGTCATATTGAGCATTTTATTTAATTATATAATGTTGTAAAAACGAAAGATTAAGAGATCATGTTGGAAATCATACAAGTGATCATAATAGGTGTACATTAGCATGTCAGGATCTGATGAATCAAGCTCAGCACATTGAAGCCTCTCTATTAAAGCAGTCAACACAATCGAAGCTTGATTATCGCTGCAGATTAAATGCAACGACTGTTTCCCTTCGTTATCTTATGCAGCGATTCCAGAAGATGAAGAATAGAAGAGAAACGTTATGATATGTTTGGTTTTGACTTTAATATCTAAACATTATTATTTAATTTTATATTTTTCTAATTTTATTACAAATTATTTTTGGACCCCCATTGAAATATCATGCGTCCACCTCTGATCAGAACCATCCAATCTATGAATGCAAGGGCTGAAATTTACTTTGAACTTTGACAGAATTTCACTTATGTACCATAGTGCACCCTTATTTACAATTACCATATATGCTCCCTATATATTATATGTATGCAACGTGTACACATTGTACTCATTTAATATGTCAAACAAAAATATTGACAAAATATAAAAGTACAAAATGTATTACGTCATGAATGTCATAGTATCTAGTGAGTTTGTTATATTCTTATCACATTTTTCAACATTACCATTTTTTTTTTAATTTCTTTCTCTTTAACGAGTTGGACACATTTTTACTATACAATTTTTTTTATACCTCTCTTATTTTTATCAATTTTATATTAAAATCAGTATTGTTTCAAATATTTCTATTTCTTGGAGACTAAGAGGCTAATAAACGACGATTTACATCACGGGACGATGACAACTTTGGAAATGGCTTCACTCAAATCAAATTCAACCGTATCTGAATTTTATATATCTAAATGAAATAAGCTAGAAATCGAATAAATCTAAATGCTAATTATATTATAGGCAAGTCCCAATTCACATGTCCCTATCATCACCGAAATAAAAATAGGACTTTTCCTAACTCAACTAAAGATTCCATGAACTCAATATTGTCATTTTCTTCCCTCGTCATTTACAAAGCTCACACAATCAGTGTGCACTGTTCAAACCAAAAATGGACTTCTTCACCTTCTTCCACACACTCTCCGCCATTGTCATATTCATATACGTCTCCAAGATCCTGAACTGGGTATGGTTCACACCAAGAAGCCTCGAGAAACGCCTCCGGCAGCAGGGCTTCACCGGAAACTCTTACCGGATTTTGTTCGGAGACATGAAAGACATGAGACAAATGACCAAAGAAGCCACCTCAAAGCCCATCAGTTTTTCCCATGATTTCTCCAATAGAATCATCCCCATCTTCCATTTTGCTCTCAACAAATATGGTACTGCACTTTGATCTCAATCTTTATCAATTAGTTTATCTGATTGTTAGAAACTTTCGTGTTATTAATTAGTCTTTTGTGATGAGTTTTCGTGTTTGGTACGAATAGGCTTTTGTTCCTGACAGACTAGTTTTTCGGGATTAGTTCACTTATTTGATCACTGGCAAGCTTTTTCTCTTGATAGACTAGTCTATGGTACGAGTTCTCTTGTTTGGTCTGAATAGACTAAAAGACTAGTTTTTTTGGGATTAGTTCACTTATTTGATCATTGGCAAGGTTTTTTTTCTCTTGATAAACTAGTCTATGGTACGAGTTCTCTTGTTTGGTCTGAATAGACTAAAAGACTAGTTTTTTTGGGATTAATTCACTTATTTGATCATTGGCAAGGTTTTTTTTCTCTTGATAAACTAGTCTATGGTACGAGTTCTCTTGTTTGGTCTGAATAGACTAAAAGACTAGTTTTTTTGGGATTAGTTCACTTATTTGATCATTGGCAAGGTTTTTTTTCTCTTGATAGACTAGTCTATGGTACGAGTTCTCTTGTTTGGTCTGAATAGACTAAAAGACTAGTTTTTTTTTTGGGATTAGTTCACTTATTTGATCCGGCATGCTTTTTCTCCCGATAGATTAGTCTACGGGATGATTTCTTTTGTTTGGTCTGAATAGGCTAGTTTTTTGGGATTAGTTCACTTATTTGATCTGTGGCAAGATTTTTCTCTTGGTGGACTAGTCTTTGGGTTGAATTTATATTCTCTTGTTTGATTCGGAACATTCTGCCTATGAACTTGGTGGCAAGCTTTTTCTCCTAATAGATTTTTGGAATGAATTCTCTTGTTTGATCCGTAACATTTGGCGTATTAAATTGGAGGAAACTTTTTCTCCTCGTGAACTAGTTTTTGGGATGAATTCTTGTTGTTTGATTTGTAAGATTTTGTTTCTAACTTGATGGCGAGCTTTTTCTCCTCATAGACTAGTTTTTAGGATGAATTCTCGTGTTTGATTTGTAACATTCTGCTTATGACTTGGTGGCGAGCTTTTTCTCGTGATGGACTAGTTTTCGGGATGAGTTCTATTGTTTGATCCGAAACATTTTGCTGTTTAACTTGTTGACGAGTTTTTCTCCTGATAGACTAGTCTTTGTGATGAATTCTCTTATTTGATCCGTAACATTTAGCCGACGAACCTGGTGGCTAAATATTGAAACTGCAGGGGAGAAATGCTTTGTATGGTTCGGACCAAATCCTGCAATTGTTGTGATGAACCCGGAACTTGTAAGAGAAGTTCTGTCGAAGAGTATCGTGTTTCAAAAGCTTCCCGGTCGCCCCTTTGTTAGGCTGATGAGTAAAGGGCTAGTAACGCTAGAAACGGATAGATGGGCCAAGCATAGGAGACTCATCAATCCTGCATTTCATGTGAATAAACTCGAGGTAGGATCTTGCCACTTTATGATGAATAATAGGTATATATTGTCGAATACATTCGTTTTCATTCTTGTTCGTTATGATGTAAACAAACAGCATATGGTTCCGTCGTTCTACTTGAGCTGTGATGAGATGTTGAGCAAATGGGATGAGATTGTGGGGAATGGAGGAAGTTGTGAAGTGGATGTGTGGCCTTATCTTCAGAAATTGACGAGCGATGTGATTTCAAGAACTGCGTTCGGGAGTAGCTATTTGGAAGGAAGCAAGATTTTTGAACTACAGCAAGAATTAGCTCAACATATTGCGCTAGCAAATCGATCTGTTTACATCCCGGGATACAGGTACTGTTTCTTCAACCGCTTCTTCTTTTTCCGGATCCTTGTATCTGGCTCACCTACACACTGGAACCTGGCACTGTAATCTGTGCATCGGTTTTCGTTAGTCGTAACTTCTTGATTTCAATACATTTGTGTTATGTTTTTTTGTTCCTCTCTCTGCACAGATTTTTGCCAACAAAAAATAACAAGAGAGTGAAAGAGATCGCGAAGCAAGTGAAATCGTCTCTGCTCGATATAATCAATCGAAGAATCAAGGCAATGGAAGCAGGGGAAGCTAGCAAGGAAGACTTACTTGGATTACTACTCGAATCCAATTCCAAAGAAATCAAACAACATGGAACTAAGCACGGAATGAGCATGGACGAAGTCATCGAAGAGTGCAAACTCTTCTACTTTGCAGGCCATGAGACAACCGCGTCTCTACTTGTCTGGACAATGATTATATTGAGCAAGTACACAGAGTGGCAAACCCGAGCAAGGGACGAGGTTCTGCAAAATTTCAACGAAGGAGAATCTAACTATCAACAACTGAATAACAACCTCAAAATTGTAAGTAATTAATACTCCCTCTTTTCTGGCATGAGATTTTATGCAGTGCTATTTAGTATATTAAGTGAAGAGAGAATACTGTAGAGACTGATATTTCCATTTTAAGAAATGTTATTTTGCAAATGTGTGCAGGTAGGCATGATCCTGCAGGAGGTGCTACGACTCTACCCTCCTGCGTTTATGATCATGCGAAGGACGCACAAAGAAGTCAAGTTAGGGAATGAGACTATACCGGGGGGAGTGCAGCTTATGCTGCCCTTGATTTTATTGCATCACGACCCGAAAATATGGGGCGAGGATGCAAAAGAATTTAATCCGGAGAGGTTTAGCGATGGCGTGCCCAAGGTGGCGCAGGGGGCCGGGGCGCTGGCCTACTTCCCATTCAGTTGGGGCCCAAGGATATGCATCGCGCAGAACTTTGCTATGTTGGAAGCTAAGATAGCGATGGCTATGATTCTGAAGCGTTATTCGTTTGAGCTTTCGCCTTCGTATTCGCATGCGCCTCACCAAGTGGTGACTGTGCAACCTCAACGTGGCGCGCAGTTGATTCTTAACAAACTATAAAGGGTTTGCACAGAGTCGGAAACTTGGATTTCGACTCGGGCTGCTAAGTAGGCCGTTACTCGTTGGCTTGAGCGCTTACTGAATGAATGCAAATAAGATTTGGTATATCGAGTCTTGGACAAGAATAAGAATCTTGAATTATTGAATCGGAATGGAATACATATGGTGAGCTACAACGATCGCTAAAGGGCTTAACATGACGTCGTTTTAGGAATTTTATTTTAAAATAACATGATAAAATTAATTTTATTCCTTATTAAAGGAAAAAAAAAAAAAAACTTTTCTCCTTCATGTTCATTCGCTTCAAACTACAAACCATTTCCATTTAATGAATTCCTTTATATTATGTTATAGATCCGCTACTTACTGAAGCCTCGTGGATTCGAATATTTAATTAATATCTTACCTAAAGCAACCAATTAACTTCAAATGCAGCTTTAGTATGTGATGCATAGATGAATGATCTTGAAAGGAAATATTAACCCAGACTGGACTCTTGGTTAAAAAACTTTGTGATTCTTTACATAGCTTGTTATATTTTGGTCCTAAAAATATGTTTTTTAACCAAGAGTCCAGTCTAGGTTAATTGGTCCAAAAGTAACATTTTTCGTCCAAAAGTAACATTTTTCAATAAACTTAACGATCAAACGTTATTTGACCAAGTTAGTGACTTAGTTATAAATCTAATTAACCAATTAACCTAACTAATTTGATATTAAAATTTTATAAGATATTTTTTATCTATATCAAAATAGGGGCATGTTAGGGTGCCACCACCCCTTAAAATAACACCATACCACCATTTCTAGCCAATCATTTGTACATGTGGACGAATAATAAGCTGCCACGTGGCAAAAAAAAAATCTGAAAAACTCGGCCAGCAATTTGCTGGTCTTTATCCAGCAATTTTTCTTGTCCAACAATATCCGACACACTATACATTAATCTATAGATTGTTGTGTAATGTTTGTTATATTGTTGTGTAGCGTTTATAATATTGATGTATAAGCGGTGTCACGGTGTCACTTCAAGAGGGGTTGTCATTTTAACACAAACCTATCAAAATATATTGATATTCATAAAATATTGTTTTTTGGTTTTTGGTTTTTCATAACATGAAAATAAGATCGCGAAATTAAACCTTATTTATGAAATAAATTCCATTTATTAGATAAGAAAAATGAATTATAAGACATGCTAAATAAAGAAATTATCTTTTATGTCTCCATACATGTGTGCAATTTCTAGAAGATCAATTTTTACTCCATACAGATCAAATTAAATTGACTTCAGCCATTAATTATAAAAGATGATCCATAACTAGAAACCGAGAATTCTTATTTATAAATACATAAAATTATTAAAAACAAAAATATTAATTGTATTTTTTAATTAATAAAAAGCCAAAATTTAAGCCCAATACATAAAAAGAAGTCCATCTTTAACTCCAGCGTGATATGACTAAATAGATTTGGGCACCTAACCACGATGCATATTTCAATTTTATTTTAAGTTTGCTTCTCGATAAATTCTTTTTTACAAAATTGTAATACAACAAAGATTTGCGTATTACTCTCTCTGTCCCACTTTAAGAATCTCAATTTATTATTTTTAGGTGTTCCACTTTAGGAGTCCTGATTAGGTAATAGGCCCCACATTCCACTCACTTTTTTTCACTCACATTTTATTATAAAACTAATATATAAAAGTATGACCCACATTCCACTATCTTTTTTCATTAACTTAACTTTGTATTTATTAAAACCCGTGTCGAACTCAACCGGGACTACTAAAGTGGGACGGATGGAGTATATTATTGTGGTATTTAATTAAATTTATATGATAAAATATTAGCAAAGAATAATAAAAAATAAAAATAAAATAGTGCTGATGTAGAAATGCGATTAGTTGTCACCCTTCATCGTGAATGCTCTTGGACGAAACTAAATTCTTAAATAATACTCCATCTGTCTCAGATAATTTGGGACATTTTGATCCGGAACGGATTTTAAGAAATCTAATGGTGAGTTGAAAAAGTTGGTGGGATGTGTGTCCTACTTTTAAAGTATTAGTTTTATAATAAAATGTGAGTAGAAATGAGTTAGTGGAATATGAGGTCTATTACCAAAAATGGTAAAAATGAAGTGGGAAAAATTATGTAGGACGACCCGAAATGTAATACTGAGTCGAATTATCTGGGACGGGGGGAGTAACGAAGTTCTAGAAGCAAGGGAGAGGAATTATTTTTCGTTTTCAACGTGGGTTCCATAAATTAAAAAAAAAAAGTAGATCTATAGCATATTTTAACTTAAAATATCTCCATGAAATCAGATAGAAGTCGCATAAATCTAAAATGTACATTAAATTAAAGAAAAGTTACAACTCACATGTAAGTATCAATAATGAACAATATAAAAATGGATTTTTCGTAAGCTATAAAATGACTCCACGTGTAAGTATCAATAATGAACAATATAAAAATGGATTTTTCGTATGCTATAAAATGACTTTATTGATTTGCAATAATTGTGCTCTGTTCCAACTAAAAATGGATTTGTTGATCTGCTTACAAACACTCTCCGCCATTGTAGTATGCATATACATCTCCAAACTCTTGAACTGGCTGTGGTTCAAACCAAGAAACCTCGAGAAACGCCTCCGGAAGCAGGGCTTCACCGGAAACTCTTACCGGATTTTGTCCGGAGACATGAAAGACATGAGGCGGATGAGCAAAGAAGCCGCCTCAAAACCCATCAATTTCACCCATGATTACACCACCAGAATCATGCCAATCTTCCATTTTCTTCTCAACAAATATGGTAAATTGCACTTTCATTTTGGTCGAATGAAAAAATTCATGTTATTTTAATAGATTGAAGAACAATTTTGGAGGGTGTGTTTCAAGAAAAACTATCTTCAGAGATTGAAAAACTTGAAGCTCTCAAAATTGTTGTCGAGAAATTACGAAAAAAAATCAGTATCATAATATTATTTGTGGTAATATTTCCATTCGTGGGAAAAAACAAACTCAGAGTAAAGTTCGTGATATTATTTGTCAATTTTAAAGTTCGTGGGAAAAACTCAACTTTTTGAAAGTTTCGTGATATTAGATGCCAATATCCCTTTAGTTTAATAAATTGTTTCTTAGTACAAAATATTGAAACTGCAGGGGAGAAATGCTTTTTATGGTTCGGACCAAGCCCTGCAATTTTTGTGATGGAGCCAGAGCTTGTAAGAGAAGTTCTGTCAAAGAGTAATGTGTTTCAAAAGATTCCCGGACGTCCCTTTGTTAGAATGATAAGTGAAGGACTAGCAACGCTCGAAACGGATAGATGGGCCAAGCATAGGAGACTCCTCAATCCTGCATTTCATGTGAATAAACTCCAGGTAGGATCTTGCAACTTTATGATGAAAATTAGATATATATAACCTTGACACTGTGTTGACATTTTTTGTTGCTGTTATTTCATCATCTGTTGACATCTTCTAATGGTCCAGATTATAGTTTGGAATTTGTACAATATTTAGAGTTTGCATCTGATCATTTCCCTGTATATTGTCGAACACATTCGTTTTCATTCTTGTCCCTTATTGATACTATAAACAAACAGCATATGGTTCCGTCGTTCTACTTGAGTTGTGATGAGATGTTGAGCAAATGGGATGAGATTGTGGGAAATGGAGGAAGTTGTGAAGTGGATGTGTGGCCTCATCTTCAGAAATTGACGAGCGATGTGATTTCAAGAACTGCGTTCGGGAGTAGCTATTTGGAAGGAAGAAAGATCTTTGAACTACAACATGAATTAATTCAACATGTTACCGCAGCAAATCGATTTTTTTACATCCCAGGATACAGGTACTGTATTCTGTAGTCTGTTCAATGACAGACATCGACTTGGTAAAGATCTCATCTAATCTGGTTTTAGCACCAAATATTGCCATCTTTTGTCTTTCTCAATTTTCTCATTGCGCAGATTTTTGCCAACAAAAATGAACAAGAGAGTTAAAGAGATCACCAAGGAAGTGAAATCATCCCTGCTAGATATAATCAATCGAAGAATGAAAGCAATGGAAGCAGGGGAAGCTAGCAACGAAGACGTACTTGGGTTACTACTCGAATCCAATTCCAAAGAAATCAAACAACATGGAAGAAAGCATGGAATGAGCATGGACGAAGTCATCGAAGAATGCAAACTCTTCTACTTTTCAGGCCAGGACACAACCGCGTCTCTGCTCGTCTGGACGATGATTCTACTGAGCAAGCACACAGAGTGGCAGACTAGGGCAAGGGACGAGGTCCAGCAAGTTTTCAGCACAGGAGACCCTGATTATCAACAATTGAATAACAACCTCAAAATTGTAAGTCATACTCTCTAAGAATTTCTTTTTCAGCATTAGCTTTTATGCAGTGTTGTTTAGCGTGTTAAGCAGAGAATATTATTATTTCTATTTTTTAAAATGTATTTACTTAAATGTTGTTGGAATAACTTAATTTGCAAATGTGTGCAGGTAGGCATGGTCCTACACGAGGTGCTACGACTCTATCCTCCCGCATTTATGCTCGTGCGAAGGGCGCACACAGAAGTTAGGTTAGGGAATGTGAGTGTACCGGAAGGAGTGCAGCTTATGATGCCCTTGGTTTTATTGCATCACGACCCCAAAATATGGGGCGAGGATGCAAAGGAATTCAATCCAGAGAGGTTTAGAGATGGCGTGCCTAATGTCGCGCAGGGGATGGCCTACTTCCCGTTCAGTTGGGGGCCGAGGATATGCATCGCGCAGAACTTTGCTATGTTGGAAGCTAAAATAGCGGTGGCTATGATGCTGAAGCGTTATTCGTTTGAGCTTTCGCCTTCGTATTCGCATGCGCCTCACCAATTTATAATCGTACAACCCCAACATGGTGCTCATTTGATTCTTAACAAGCTGTAAAGGGTGTGTACTGATGGAATAAAAATAAGATTATGAGAATAAGAACCATGAATTGTTGAATCGAAATTAAATAGCAATGATATCATAACATTTTTACACTTCAAAATATATAGTAGTGTATGCTTCAATTTTGCAAATGTTCAAAGAAGTGGATAATTTTTGTTTTTGATGATTTGAGAGCGCAAAAGATTGTTTTTGTGCTTCATAACATGAATATAGGGAGGGGGTGGGGGGAAGGCTAGAAGAAAAATAAATCAGTTACAAACTTTTTATTGAATTTTGGTAAGGAAAATAAAGAGCGATTAAACCTTAACTATGAATAAATTCCATTTATTGAATAAGAAAAATGACTTATAATATGCTAAATAAAGAAATTATCTTTCATGTCTCCATAATTGTGTGCAATTTCTAGATGATCAATTTTTATATTTTTGTAATAAATCTTCCATGTGATAATGTTTATTAATGTTAATATACTTTTAGGGGTGTGTTAAAATGACAACATCTCTTAAAGTGACGCTATGATACCACGTAGCCTGTAATATTCTAAACGCTATAGATTGCAGTCTAACATATTGGATATTGCAGACAGACAAAAATTGCAGTCTAGCGTATTGGATATTGCAGACTTAGAAAATTTACCCTTTGAGTGTTTTTTACGATTGCCACATGGCAGCTGATTATTCGTCCACGTGTGCAAATGATTGGCTAGGAATGGTGGTATAGTGTCACTTTAAGAGGTGTTGTCATTTTAACACAAACCTACTTTTATATACTCCCTCCGTCCCAAGATAAGTGACTTGTATTCCTTTTTGGGGTGTCCCACTATAAGTGACCTATTTCCATTTTTAGCAAAAAGTCACCTCTCTTACTTTATTCTCCACCTACTTTATTCTCTCTTCTCTCCTCTACTTTTCCCTCTCTCATACTTTACCCTCTCCACTTTAACTTATTTAAATACCATTCCTTAAATCCCGTGCTCAAAAGAAGTAGGTCACTTATCTTGGGACGGAGGGAGTACTTAAAATGACTTACTTATGATGGGACATTCTTAAAAGAAAAGTGATATTTTCACTTTTTATCATTTTTTATAATGGATCTCATATTCCACTAATTCATTCTAACTCATATTTTATTACTTCCTCCGTCCCATTTTAGGAGTCTCAGTTTATCATTTTTGGGTGTCCCACTTTAGGAGTCCCGATTGGAATATTCCATAAATGGTATTAGGCCCCACATTCCACTAACCTTTTTCCAATCACATTTTATTATAAAACTAATATAAAAAAGTAGGACCAACATTCCACAATCTTTTTTCACCAACTTTCCTTTACATTTCTTAAAACTCGTGCCGAACTCAACTGGGACTCCTAAAGTGGGACAGAGGGAGTATAAAACTAATACTCCCTCCGTCCCAGTTTAGGAGTTAGAATTAGTTATAGCACGAGCTTTAAGAAATTGGTGGAGTGTGAAATAAATGAAATGAGATGATGGAAAGTGAGATGGTTTGACTTTTTGGTTTTTCATTTTTTTTTGTTTATTTTTATGTAGATAATGACATTTGAGTGTAATTTTGATGAATAATGGGGTATAATTTTATGTCCAAATATGAAAGATTTTAAATATGATTCTTAAATTGGGACGGACTTTTATGGCAAAATATGACTCTTAAACTGGGACAGTGGAGTATATAAAAGTAAGATCCCACTCTCCACTAACTTTTTCAATTCACTTTTCATTACATTTTTTTTAAACTCGTGCCCGATCAAAGTATGACAAAATTTAAGGAACGAAGAAAATACCAATTTAATTAATCTTAATATACTTTTACTTTATTGAAATTTTTGGGATGACAGTTGTATATGAAATTTACGGAGTATCATTATCTTATCGAAAATATCGAGCAAATAATAGACTGATGATGAAGCGAAAGGCAAATTGGATTTGACCAAAGCCACGTCCTCACAATTATTCCAACTGTGTTTAAAGTTCTAGAAGCAGGGTGCCCCATGGGGTCCACAAAACATGTTTTTTCTCATCGCCTTTTCCTTTTCCGAGTGTCAGCCGACATTTTTGAAAAGATTGTAGATTCTATATAAAGGATAATAAAATATCAAAGGGTTTGAAAAAAAAAAGAAAATGCAATGGATCTACAGCATAGTTGCTGCAGCTTGTTTCGCCATAGCAATTGTCCTAACATACGCATGGAGATTACTAAATTGGGCCTATCTGAGGCCAAAGAGACTGGAGAAGATCCTGAGGAAGCAGGGGCTAAATGGTAATTCCTACACACCGGTCTCCGGCGACATGAAGGAGATGGTGAAGACGATGCAAGAAGCCAACTCCAAACCCATCTCTCTTGACGATGACATCAAGCCAAGATTGCAAGCTTTTCTCCTCAAAACCATCCATAAACACGGTCCGTACTATTAATTTATGATCCTTGATTATTGGTAGTATTATGATCATCGGATTCATGATAAATTTCTCGTACTAACAAAAATAAATTGTTAATTAATGATACAATCGACTAATGAAATAGTAGGACCGTTGATAGGATTCAGCTTATCGAAATAACTATATTTCGAATTTGAGTAAGAATATTGTTCAATCATCAGAACTACTTCGATATCTCCTTTTTTGTCATATTAGCTAGTACCGTTAATTAGCTTTTTCACGTTAAATCTTGGTGTCGTATTATCAACAAAAAACTGCAGGAAAGGATTGCTTTTACTGGAAAGGGCCAACACCAGTAGTCGTCATCACAGAAGCCGAACTAATCAAGGAAGTTCTAAACAAGAGCTCGGTTTACGAGAAGCCGAAGGTGCTGAATCCAGTGGTGAGGATGTTCCCTCGAGGCCTCTTCAGCCATGAGAAGGAAAAATGGGCCAAACACAGGAAAATCATCAACCCTGCTTTCCATGTTGAGAAGCTCAAGGTCTTCGATCTTCTCTTCGTTGCCTTGAAATCGAGTTGCATTATTTGCATATGTATGATCTTGATTTTCGGGTGCAGATGATGGTACCGGCGTTCCATTTGAGCTGCGATGAGGTGTTGGGGAAATGGGAGAAGCTTGTGGCGGAGGAAGGGTGGTGTGAGGTGGATGTTTACCCTTATTTGGAGAGTGTAACGAGCGATGCGATTTCAAGAACTGCGTTCGGGAGCAGCTACGAAGAAGGGAGAAGGGTGTTCGAGCTTCAAAAGGAGCAAGCTGCGCTTATCTTCAAGGCGATGCAATCGGTGTATATCCCCGGATCAGGGTAGGTACATCTTTTTGACGAAGCTATTGGTTCATGGTTTAATTGGTTGTCTCTCAAAAATAAGCATTACTTACTATATATGTACATATTTGGTTAATTAGGTTAATTAAAATCATAATTAAGTCGCTAATTTGATTAATACGCGGTTGACTGATAATTTTAGATGAAACTGGTTCATCTATAGTAAAGGATGGTATAGTAATATATGGTCGAATCGGCCGGTCATCATCTATTGACTATTGACCGATATACGGTCAATTGACCGGTCCAGTCCGATTTTTAAAATGCTAGAAAGGGATGAATTTGGTTAATTTGGTTAATCATAATCATAATTAAGTCACTAATTTGATGATCTTTGTGTAGATTTCTTCCAACAAAAAGGAACAAAAGGATTAAACAAATCTATGAAGAAGTGAGGTCCAACATCCGTGGCCTAATCGATAAAAGAGTGGAAGCAATGAAAGCAGGGGAAGCTATCAACACAGACTTGTTGGGGTTGATGTTGGAGTCCAATTTTCAAGAAATCGAGCAAAATGGTAGTAATAGCAAGTTTGGATTAACGATTGATGAAATAATCGAAGAGTGCAGACTGTTCTACTTCGCAGGGCAAGAAACCACTTCAACATTGCTCGTTTGGACATTGATTTTGTTGAGTAGGCATCCCGATTGGCAGGCGAAAGCCCGGGACGAGGCCGTCCGTGTCTTCGGACACGACGGAAACCCGACTCCCGAAGGCATAAATCGCCTCAAAATCGTGACGATGATTTTGCACGAGGTGCTGAGGCTTTACTCGCCCGTGCTTGCCTTGGAGCGGAGCGTTGGGACGGAGACGAGGCTGGGGAGGCTGACTCTCCCGGCCGGGGTCCGGGTGTCGTTGCCGGTCATGTTGGCGCAGCATGACGTCCGGACTTGGGGCGAGAATGGGGCGGAGTTTGATCCGGAGAGGTTTAGTGAGGGGGTGACGAATGCGGGGGGTTTGTTTATTCCGTTCGGGTGGGGGCCGCGGATATGCATCGGGCTGAATTTTGCGTTGATCGAGGCGAAGTTGGTGCTCTCGATGATGTTGATGCGGTTCAGTTTTGAGCTCTCGCCGTCGTACACGCATGCTCCAGTGGGTGGGCTCACGACGCGGCCGCAACATGGGGCTCATTTGCGTCTGCGCAAACTTTAGAGCCCGCACGGTTTTATTTTTCTTTTTGTTTTTCTAAAAGGGATCAACAATGATTCTTCATCTATCCCTTTAGCCAACTGAGGCCATGGTTATTATTCGATGTGTGCACTAGATAAATTCGTACATTATTAATAAAATAATTTATGTGTTTTTATGCCCTTGTATGTGCACATTTATAATGTCTATTTCTTATACTCCCTCCGTCTTAGTTTTATAGTCACATTTTGCCATAAAAGTCCGTCCCATATTTATAGTCACATTTAGAATTTTTTATATTTGAACATAAAATTTTACCCCATTATTCACTAAAATTACACTCAAATGTCATTATCAACACAAAAATAAAAAATCAAAAAGTCAAAAAGGGACCCACTTTCAATCAACTCACTTCATTTATTACATACTCCATCATCTCACTTTATTTATTACACACTCCTCCATCTCACTCCTTCATCTCACTTCATTTATTACACAATCCACCATCTCACTTCATTAATTACACACTTCATCAATTCCTTAAAACTCGTGTCATAACTAAATGTGACTATAAATTTGAAACGGAGGGAGTATTAGTATATATCAAGTCTATTTTCACAAAGGCATTCACAACATGATGTCTTATCTTAAAGTTTCGAACCCAGATGAAAGGGCAAAAAACACATCTTCTCCCACTATATTACATCATAATTTATGTATTAATTCAATACATTAGTTTATAATTAAAACAATAAAATTTGATTAATTAAAATTCAAAAGATGAAAGGGACGTGCTTGATGGCAACACCAAGCATGCATACATGGCTCGCAAGCCTTGCAAGACATTTGGAGCATCGTTGTGGATATTCTTATAGTAATACGTAAAATCGTCTAAATTTTCCTTGGATAAATGATTAAATGAGGTGTTGCAAAAAGGATTACTCACCAGTCACTACCACTAGCTAGATAAATTATTTTGTTATATATATAGTCAAATAAAGTTATGACTTGGTTAAAAGTTATGAGCTAGTAGTATTTTATTAAAAATTCATTGGTTGAGTAATTTGTGTTGAAGATTGAAAATTCACCACTCATATAATGCAGATTTGAGCAGTTGAAGTGAATTTGAAGTTTTGCAATTGAAGTGAATTTGAAGTTTTGCAATGGATTTGTTATATCTAGAATTGAAAATGTAAAATATGTACTACTCCCTCCATGTCTCGGATATTTCGTCCCAGTATTCCATTTCTGTCCGTCCCACATAATTTGTCCCACTTCACTTTTACCATTTTTGGTAGTGGGCCTCATATTCCACTAACTCATTCCTACTCACATTTTATTATAAAACTAATACTTTAAAAGTAGAACTCACATCCCACCAACTTTTTCAACTCACTTTCCATTACATTTCTTAAAACTCGTGTCCGATTAAAGTGGGTCGAATTATCACGGAGTAACTTTTTTTGGAGAGTATATGAGGTGGGCAAAAATAAAGATTTCACTTACTACATAAAATAGAATAAATGGAGAAAAATATGGATTTTTCTTCTCAGGTTCTAGAAGACAATGACTGATTGACACTTATTGCTTTGGATATAGCAATTGATTTGGTCACTAAAGTTACGTGCGCCTGCAAATTTGAATTTTATGATATGGCAACACACGTCCCTTTGCAATTGCAAATAATAATACTCCTATAGAATGCGAATTTTAATTTTATGTACTCTTATTTTATGAAGTATTTTTCTCTATTCTTAAAAATAGATCATATTTATCATTTTAGGATATCTCTTAAAAAAACAGACTAATTCTATTAATTTTTTTTATTATTTTTCCTCTTTACTACGGTGAGTCTCATTCTCTATTAATAATACTCCAATCACTTTTTCTTTTGATCAGTCTCTTACTTTATTAATTATGCATTAAAGTCCCTGTCGTTTAAAATGTTGTCTATTTTCTAGGGATGGATGGAATATTAGTTTTATAATAAAATGTGAGTGGGAATGAGTTAGTGGAACGTGAAGTACGTTACTAAAGATAATAAAGTGAAAAGCAACAAATCTTGTAGGATATATACAAAAATGAAAATAATTAATTAAATTTTTGGAACAATGTGAGTATTATTTTCAAAAATTTGGAAGCATATTAGAAAAATGTCATCATTTTTGAAAGAAAAAAATGCAAGCATCTTGGAAAAATCGAACATAGTGTGTGGAATGTGGAGTTGATATATGCCTGCCCATTTTTCTTCACCATGCATGTTCCAAGGCAAAATAATGGAGTATTAATTTGTCATCTTCTTTTCTTTCATCACTTTTATGCCATATACCCAAGAATCAAAGATATATCGGCGGTTCAGATTAGACAATTAATTAAGCTTGCATCATCACTACATGTAGTCAATGAACTTTCTTTTTTCGCACTATGTATTTTGAAAAAAATATAAAGAATTGTAAAAGCGAAAAAAAATTAAAGTAAGAGAATAATGTAAAAGAGACTCTTTCCTATATTATTCAATCTCTTATTTTATTTTCTCTTCGTTTTAACTATTTATTAATATCATTTTTTTAAAACACATTCGATAAAAAAAATGGTCATCTTAATTGAGACGAAAAGACGATTAATATCTAGTTACGGTTCCAAATTTATTGAAATCAAAACGATAGAACCTATATGTTAGATCAGAAGCAACCAGTGGCAGACAAATTTATTTAACAAATCTTTTATTTTTGTGGAATCAACAAAGAGAAACATGGAAGACTATTACAAAAAATCGAAGCTAGTGTGGAATATCTTCTAATAAATTTGTCATCTTTTTTGTTTCATGTCACAATAAATAATTTCAACGATTAAATTCAAATATTAGGACTAAAAATACACAATAAATCCCTTTAAATCAAAAGTCGTTCGTGTTAAATAAGTTTATGCTATTATTAGTTTTTCAATCCAATAATAAAGGTTAAACAAGTTAATTAGATGTTTTCAATCCGCACCTTCTTCCTCTAAACAACTTCTTTTTAAAAGAGATGAATCACCAAATGAGTCTGTATATCACCTAATCACGTCAAATAATACAAAATCACTTTGAATCGGATTTCTAGAAGAAAAATTATTTAAATGAAGATAAGACATTGTAATAATCGGTGTGATTTTCATTGCTATTCTTGGGTGAAACGCAAGGCCTTTGACTAATTTCAAATTTGTATGTCATATATTTATTACAAATAAATATCGCTTGTTTTTTTCGTCGTGGCGTCATCTGTTTGTTATATGCAAAACTATCACTAGGAAATGCCCGAATTCTATATATATGATGTTGGCAATAAATATTATTTTTCAATGAATAAAACTATAATGTATCCAAATATGTATAACAATAGTATCTTATATTAGGTGTATTACATTGGCATTACATATTTTAACTTACTACACTACTTTTGTTTTTCCCTCTCTTAAATATATCAACTATTTACTTTTTAATTTGTCCCTTAATATTATAAATTTTCTACTTCAAATTTTTTTTTCTTCACTGAAATGAAATCATTTTTCATTGTTCATATTTCAATCATTTTCTCTTTCTTATTGTTAAAATTCTAATATCTTGTCCCACATCGGCTTGGTGATAATCCTAGCTTCTCTATATAAGTGTGGATAACCCTCCCCCTTATGAGGCCTTTTAAGGGGTGAGTGGCCCATTTCTAATATGGTATCAGAGCTGGGTCCAAGTCGATGATGGTTTATCTCTTTATCTCTTCTCTTGCCTACCCACGTGATGGAAGTCCGATGTGTCATTCCGGCCCACACGTGAGGGGGCGTGTTAAAATTCGCTTCTCTATATAAGTGTGAGGCCTTTTAAGGGGTGAGTGTCCCATTTCTAATACTTATTTCTCTTACTTTATCAATTATGTATTAATACACATGTCATTTCTGAAATTCATATCTTACAAGTTGCAATTATATTCCTCCAGAACCCCAGTTCATATACTGTAGTTATAGTTGGATGGAGTATATTATTACAAATCTATCATATGTTTGTGGACGAGGAAGTTATAGGGGTATGGAATTTCATACTGATACATACTTTTGTAGAAAAATGTCACGATACCTAGAGGGAATTTCGTTTGATAAAAATAATTCTCTATTAGTCTCAAGCAACGTAGAACCCACTCCTCCAATACGAAGGATTATATACTAGTAGTATAAAATGCATCTATTTTATTAAAAATAAAACGTTTTCTAAAACGTAAATAAAATTTCTATTTTCTTCTCTCTACTTTACTCTCTATTCATCAAGTTACAACACAAATACACAATATAGTATTATTATTATATATAAATATGTACCAAAAAAAGTAAATGTTTCATATTTATAAAGATGAAGTGAGTATAATCTTTTACTAATTTATATATCTGATTTTAAGTATGGATCGTGAATTACTATAGTGTTATTTTACATTTAAATTACTCCCTCCCCGTCCCATATTTGAAGTCACTTATTGTTATGGCTCGTGTTTTAAGAAAGAGTTGAAGTGTGTAATAAATGAAGTGAGATGGTGGAGTTGGTTGAAGGTAGGTCCCTTTTGACTTTTGATTTTTTTTTTTTATTTTAATGTAGATAATGACATTTTTATGTAATTTTGATGAAGAATGAGGTAAAATTGTATGACTAAATATGAAATTTTTTGAAAATGACTCTTAAACTGTGACGGACTTTTATAGCAAAAAGTGACTCTTAGTCTGAGACGGAAGGAGTAGATTTTTTTAAACAAGAATAGATTTTTATAATTAAAATCTATTATGTCCTGGTTGGAATGCGCCATATGGAGTGGCGTGTGGCTCGCCAACTCGAGCCCTCCATCTCCACCAAGCGATGTCCACCGCGACGAGATGAGACCGAGCTGGTGGTGAGCACCGCTGCAGATGCTCTTAGGTCTCTTTTTCAAATAAAAAAATCTCTATACGTAATCCATCACGTCATATAAAACGCGCGCGTCGTGTATAGCAAGTATCTAACCAGTGAAGCCACTCTATATAAAGAGCTGCCGCCATAGCCAAATTGAAAGCATAAAAATGGAGCTCGGATTTCAATCACTGGCTGCTGCCACTTTAGCATTCGCGGCGTTGATTTACACTTGGAAGATACTGAATTGGGCATACATCAAGCCGAAGAAGCTGGAGAAAGCCCTCAGGAAGCAGGGGCTAAGGGGAAATCCATACAAATTGGTGTATGGCGATTTCAAGGAGATTATGCAGACCATCATCGAAGCTAGATCTTCCCCCATCAATCTCCACGACGATATCAAGCCTAGAGTCCAAGGATTTTTCCTCAATACCATTCAAAAATACGGTAATTTTTTGAATTTTTGCTTCTCTTTTAGTTGAATTTACTGTGATTGGGCGTTCTCTCTCTGATTTAGCAAATTAGGTTTTGTTTTTGTTGCCGATTTCCTAATCGTTTAGTCGAATTGAGCTATAATCGAATGATTTCATATGATCTAAATGTTTGATTGATTATGATTTTGGTGAAATCTGATTTGGTTGGTTCCGATTGATAAAAAATTGCAGGAAATGAGTGCTTCTTTTGGCTAGGGGCGAAGCCGTCGGTTATTTTATCGGATCCTGAGCTAGTGAAGGAGGTGATGAACAAGAGTTATTTATACCTAAAGCCAGAGAATAGGAATCCATTAACAAAGCTGCTTGCACAAGGAGTTGTCAGCCAGGAAAAGGAGAAATGGGCTAAACACAGGAAGATCATCAATCCTGCTTTCCATATTGAAAAACTCAAGGTTGTTATCATCATCATCATCATCATCATTTAATGTATAGTTTATGGTGGGATCATGATATGGTGTGGCTAACTGTGATTGATTGTTGGTGCAGCTTATGATTCCAGCTTTTCAGTTGAGCTGTGAAGAAGTCTTGACCAAATGGGAGGAGAAGGCCGTCTCCGGTGGTGAGGTGGACGTGTGGCCGGATTTGCAGAGCTTAACGAGCGATGCGATTTCAAGGACTGCGTTCGGGAGCAGCTACCAAGAAGGTAGAAGGATTTTCCAGATTCAGAAGGAGCAGGCAGAGTACGTGATGCAAGCTTCGCGGTCATTATACATCCCGGGATGGAGGTAACATTACAAATTTGATCATACTAATTTGAGTGATCTTGTGTTTGTTGATCATACTGGTTTAGTCATGAGTTTGTTGATGATGTGTAGATTTGTTCCCACCAAGAAGAATAGGAGAATGAAGGAGACTGAGAGAGAAGTCCAGTCGATGATCCGGGATCTCATCAGCAGAAGGATCAAGTCGATGAAAACAGAGGAGGCCGGGAGCCGGGACGACCTTCTTGGGATATTGCTGGAGTCCAACTTTCAAGAAATTGAGGAGGGTGGCAACAGGAGCTACGGATTGACCATAGCCGAGGTAGTCGAGGAGTGCAAGCTCTTCTACTTCGCAGGGCAGGAGACGACCTCCGCTTGGCTCGTGTGGGTGATGGTGATGCTGAGCATACATCCCGAATGGCAGGCCAAAGCCCGGGAAGAGGTTTTGCAAGTCTTTGGTGACAGGAAACCGGATTTTGCTGGCCTGAGTCAACTCAAGATTGTAAGTATATAAAGTAACACTAGTCGTTTTATTCATGAAATTTGATCAAATTCTGGTTAACGAGTCAAGTTTATGTAATGCAGTACTAATTTGGCTACTCTTTTTATGGCAGGTGACCATGATTCTGTACGAGGTTTTGAGGTTTTACCCGCCGATAGTGGCACTGGGCCGGAGAGTGAGCGAGGAGACGAAGTTGGGGAAGATGGTGCTGCCGGCTGGGGTGCAGATATCGCTTCCGATCCTGCTATTGCATCACGACAGGGGGATATGGGGGGACGACGCGGGGGAATTCAACCCCGAGAGGTTCAGTGAGGGAGTGGCGAAGGCGCAGAAGGGGGGCCAGGGGGTGTTCTTCCCGTTCGGGTGGGGGCCGCGCATATGCGTGGGGCAAGTGTTTGCGATGCTGGAGGCGAAGACAGCGGTGGCGATGATTCTGCAGCACTTCTCGTTCGAGCTTTCGCCTTCGTATACGCATGCTCCTTTCACCATTGTTACTACTCAGCCACAGCATGGAGCTCACCTTATCTTGCGCAAGATCTAGCTTCTTTTGTTCATAAATCTTAGGTTTTTCACTGTTTATGTGAAACAGAAATAAGAGGTCTTTCGACAACTTTGGCATAAACTCAAAGTTCGTTGGGTCAGGCTGCAGTGTAAGGAAATCGTCACAAGTAAATAACGAAAATAAAAGAGAAACAAATGAATTGTTTATCTAGTACTAGTAATTTTTTTAAAAAAATCATGCAAAACATATATATTAAGAATATACAAATCAATAACAATTTTTTTTTTAATTTTGTAAATTTTGAATTATATTAAAATAATAGTAATTCAGTTGAGTGGTTAAGTACGTGTCTAGTTATCTATCTCAGGTTTTGTCAATATCTTTTAAGATATTGACGTCTAATATTAATTTTCTAAAAAATTTATTTTTTTTGTGAATTAAACTTGGCATGTAATATTACAAATTTAAATACTAGTTACTAAATTTTTTCCATCAGCAACAAAATACGGTTATATTTCATTTGTTATTACGTCACATATTACTACTGGAAAATAATAGTGATGTGCTTGCAAAGTCCCTAGAAGTTATATATAGTTATCCATTTCATTTTAATGTGGTTGGATTTTCTTGTCGATGGACAGAATTTAATAATTATTTTAATTTATAATATTATATGTTAAGTTCAAAGTTCATAAAAATAACTATTTTTAAAAATTTATGTGATATTAGATGTTAATATTTTTTTCTAATTAATAAAGTTACATGCCCTGCAATTTTTATGATAATGTAAACACACGTTCCAATGGAATTGCACTTGTATTCTTTTTTAGAGACGTACCACCTAAATTATAATACTACTATTATCTTAGTATGAGTAATATTTTAGAGCAAAATATAATACTCCAATTATTCTTTTTTTCACCCATCTGTTTCTTTTTTCTCACTAATTATCTTGCGCTCAAAACAAATGCGAGGAGGAAATACATCTTTTTATGGACTTCTTAATTTATGCATTTTAATTATAAAGCTTATCACAAAACAATTATGTTTCCATCCTTATCACCTTATGACATGATGAGTATCTGCCTCTTAATGCAGAATTCCAAACTTCTACTGTGCTATTATTGGCAACTTCTTTCATGACAAAAATATAAAATAAAATAGCTTCAATGTGTGTTAATCTAATGGTAAAAGGTTAATAGTACTCGTAAAAAAGACTTTCTTCCATGCTATTGACAAGAGAACTTTATTTAACTAATCCAAATCTTTTTCATGAATAAATGAATTACATCTTAAAATGTCATTATCATGTTACTCCCTCCGTCCCTTAAAATTTATTACCTATTTTCTTTTTTTCATCCCTAAAAATTTGTCACCTTTCACTTTTACCATTTTTAGTAGTGGATCATACATTCCACTAACTCATTGACCCTCACATTTTATTATAAAACTAATACTGCCTCCGTTCACGAATAAAAGTCCCATTTTTCCATTTTAGTCCGAATAGAAGTCCCGATTCACTTTTATCATAAATGGTAGAGTCTCACCTTCACCTAACTCATTTCACTTACATTTCATTTAAAACTAATATATACAAGTGAGACCACTATTCCACTAGCTTTTTTCCATCCACTTCTCTTAATATTTCTTAAAACCTGTGCTACCAAGGAATGAGACTCTTAATGGCGGACGGAGGGAGTATATAAAAGTAGGACCCACATGCTACCAACTTTTTCAACCCACTCTCTATTACATTTCTTAAAATTCGTGCTGAGTCAAATAGCGACGAATTATTAGAGACGAAAGGGAGTAAAAAAATCAAAGGTTGAAATGACTGGTGACTGAGTGAGGCTTTCTCTTCAGCCTTCACCATGCATGTTCGAGGAAACTCTTATCCTCATCAAAATCTCATCTTGATCTTCTTTTGCTTCATCACTTTCAATCTTCTATATAAAGAGCTGCCGCCATAGCCAAAGGGAGGCATAACAATGGAGCTCCGATTTCAAACACTGGCTGCTGCTGCTACGTTAGCATTCGTGGCGTTGATATACACTTGGAAATTACTGAATTGGGCATACATCAAGCCTAAAAAGTTGGAGAAAGCCCTCAGGAAGCAGGGGCTAAAGGGTAATCCTTACAAATTGATGTATGGCGACTTGAAGGAGCTTATGCAGTCGATCATCGAAGCTAGGTCTTCCCCAATTGATCTCCACGATGATATCAAGCCCAGACTCCAATCATTTTTCCTCAATATCCTTCAAAAATACGGTATTGTTTCTGAATTTTTGCTGAATGCCAAATTAGGTTTTGTTTTTTCCCCAATTTTGCTAATCGTTTAGTTAATTTGAGTTATAGTCGAATGATTCGATGTTTCCTTATGAATTACGATCTAACCTCGCACAAAATTGTTTGATTCTGCTGTGATTTAATTGAATGGATACAAAAGGTAAAATCTGATTTGGTTGGTTTTGATTCATAAAAATTGCAGGAAATGAGTGTTTCTTTTGGCTAGGGACGATACCCTCAGTTGTGTTGATGGATCCTGAGCTAATTAAGGAGGTGCTCAACAAGAGTTATGTATACCTAAAGCAAGAAAGCCGGAATCCACTAGCAAAGGTGCTTGCACAAGGAGTTCTCAGCGAAGAAAAAGATAAATGGGCCAAACACAGGAAGATCATCAATCCTGCTTTCCATGTTGAAAAACTCAAGGTTATCATCATCATCATGATCATCCACTGCATAATTCATGTGATGTGGTGTAGTTAAGTGTGATTGATTGTTGTTGGTGCAGCTAATGATCCCAGCTTTTCATTTGAGCTGTGAAGAAGTGTTGACCAAATGGGAGGAGAAGGCCGTCTCCGGTGGTGAGGTGGACATATGGCCGGATTTGCAGAGCTTAACGAGCGATGCCATTTCAAGAACTGCGTTTGGGAGCAGCTACCGAGAAGGTAGAAGGATATTCCAGCTCCAGAAAGAGCAGGCAGAGTTTGTGATGCAAGCTTCGCGGTCTTTATATATCCCGGGATGGAGGTACTAATATAAACTATTTTGCCATGTATTTGTTGATGATGTGCAGATTTGTTAATTGTTGATGATGTGTAGATTTGTTCCCACCAAGAAGAATAGGAGAATAAAGGAGACTGATAGAGAAATCCAGTCGATGATCCGGGATCTCATCAGCAGAAGGATCAAGTCGATGAAAACAGAGGAAGCCGGGAGCCGGGACGACCTTCTTGGGATATTGCTGGAGTCCAACTTTCAAGAAATTGAAGAGGGTGGCAACGGGAGCTACGGATTGAGCATAGCCGAGATAGTCGAGGAGTGCAAGCTCTTCTACTTTGCAGGGCAGGAGACCACCTCCTCGTGGCTCGTGTGGGTGATGGTGATGCTGAGCGTTCATCCCGACTGGCAGGCCAAAGCCCGGGAAGAGGTTTTGCACGTCTTTGGTGGCAGGAAACCGGACTTTGCTGGCTTGAATCACCTCAAGATTGTAAGAATATGGGATTATAGTCGTTGAAATCATGAAGTTTGATCAAATTATGCCAGTCTCTTAGTAACGGAAATCAACTTAAATAGATGGAACCTATAGTATTTGGTTGGTCTCCCTTTTACGTTTGAGGCCTAGCGGTAGAGTCTACAGGTTAATGTCTATGGCTAAAGGTCTGATGTTCGAGTATAGTTTCTGTTTTCCTAATTTTGTTGCTCTTTATGGTAGGTGACCATGATTCTGTACGAGGTTTTGAGGCTTTACCCGCCTGTAGTGGCACTGGGGCGGAGAGTGAGCGAGGAGACGAAGTTGGGCAAGATGAGGCTGCCGGCTGGGGTGCAGATATCGCTTCCGATCCTGATATTGCATCACGACCGGAGGATATGGGGGGACGACGCTTTGGAGTTCAATCCGGAGAGGTTCAGTGAAGGAGTGGCGAAGGCGCAGAAGGGGGGGCAGGGGATATTCTTCCCGTTCGGGTGGGGGCCGCGCATATGCGTGGGGCAAGTGTTTGCGATGCTGGAGGCGAAGACAGTGGTGGCGATGATTCTGCAGCGCTTCTCGTTCGAGCTTTCGCCTTCGTACACGCATGCTCCTTGCACCGTTGTTACCACTCAGCCTCAGCATGGAGCTCACCTTATCCTTCGCAAAATCTAGCTTTCTTTATTTTCTTTTTGTTGATATATCTCATGCAATTTAAACTTTGATGATATATAGTTTGAATTTTTTACTTTTCGTCATTATATCTTCATCAATTAATTAATAATAATTTAAATTCTACCAAAAATTAATGATTTAAATGAAAATTGTTAGTATTAAAATTTTAATTTTATGGAATAACTGAGTAATGTGCAAAAATTATGATTTAATTAGCTATTTTTGTAAGTCACGGGATTGACTAAAAATTAATTGAAAATTGTAATTTAAATGACCATTGTTTTTTTCTCATAACCAGTCAATGGAAGCAGTGTACCAAGCAAGTATCCAGACTCTTACAAAATATTATGTTAATATTGAGTTTTATCTGTTTTATACTCTTATGGTAGAAATGGACATGACTATGTGAAAAAAAATGGAAGTGTTACTGAAAATGAAATTTAAATTCATACTTTACTAATGCCCTTACGTGTCGCTCTGAATGTGTTTCTCTTTGCTAGTATTATTTTATTTGACTTACTACATTCACATAAAAATGTGTATTTTTCAAGTTGCCATTTATATTTATGTTTGACTACTATTGTTTTCGTTTTCTTGTTATTGGAATTATTACATTCATCCAAAAATGCGTACTTTTCTAAGAGCTATTTATTACGAGAGCATCCACAGTCCTAGTCCGGATTCAGGTCCCAAGTTCCATTCATGTCATCATTTTTCTAAATTTCAATTTTAGACCACAACTCTTCTAACCATGCAGGCCCCATCCAGGCCCTATCCTGATCACAACTATTAAATTGCATTAATTATAATTTACAACTTTTTTACACGTGAAATAAAAAAACGTCGAACAATTTAAAACACGGAAAAGTAGTTCTTCATTCGGAAATTGAAAATTACAACATAGAAATTTAAAAATACAAAAAAAAAACATTAAAACTAATGTCAATGCTGAAAAACGTTGATGCGTGTCCAAATTTCTTCAATTAGATCCGCTTGGAAGCGAGTTTGTGCTTCTTCTTGGCGCATCGCAGCTGAACGAGCCATGACATTGCACATGTTAGGAGGAACACCCTGCATGGGCGGGTCGGTGATAACCTAATTTTTTGCCTTTTGCTAATTAATTTTTTACATTTATAAAAATGCCTACTTTTCCGATAGCCATTTTGGCTTTGATTTGACTGGCCTTTGATGCAAAATTCACAACTTGTACTAAAAATCAGGAAATAGCTAGTAGTAGTAAGATAGTTTTGTTTTTGGTAATTGACGAGCAATTTTTTTTTAACAAATCTGTTTCTCAATTTTTTTGTTAAATACTATCTATCCCACAAAATTTATCATCATTTGATTCGGTACGAATTTTAAGAAATATAATGAAAAGTAGGTTGAAAAAGTTAGTAGAATGTGATCCTACTTTTATACTCCATATTAGTGTTATAATAAAATGTGAACATGAATGAGTTAGTGGAACGTGAAATTTATAATAAAAAATTGTAACATCCCAAAAATGACCCTAGACCAAATGCGCTATTATAATTAGAAAATTGAGGATTTATGTTTTGGACAAATAAATTGACATCACAAATTGCAATAATAATACTAATACTCCAAAATATACCTAGATAGAATATACTTTTACAAATATGCCAAATTTGTAGGATTAATCCGATTTGGTAATGATTGTTAAATTAGATACATTAGCTATTTCTCATGGACATATTTTTCAATCGTTTAAATAAAAGTGCCGTTTCTTTTTATATAGGAGATAAAAAGTTTCCCTTAAATGGGATATATAGTAGAAGATTGAAGAAAAATTTAGAATAATTATTATAATGCTATTTGTCCATTTTTGGAGAGGAATACATGCAATATAATATTAAGTGAGACCATTTTAGCATAGGGAGAGAGATATGTTATCTCTATCACAAAAGGGGGAGCTCTCTGGCCACAAAATACCATCGGTCTCTATCTCTTTAAGTTACCATGTGTACTTCAAGCTCTACTCCATTTATGTCGGATTAAACCGTTCAATTGCAAGTCCTTTGGTATTACTTTGTGGTAACTCGTTAACTTTAGTCTATTTTTATAGTATGGAAATTCTTATATCATTAAGTTCGTATCCTCCATTTTTAGCACTTATATCATTAAGTTCATACGCTTTTGATGAATATGTAATCCGGAAGGAATTTTAAGCATGTTTTGAGTACTAATTCCAAAGTTATAAAGTTCCAAAGGGATGAACATAAATAGACTAAAAGTTGAGATGGGGATACACGTATTTTTTATGATTTAAATTCACTATAGAAGTATGCTTTAGAATATGTATGTATGGATATAATACTGAGAATTTAGTTAGTCCATTTCAGAGCACATGATGCACATTTTTCAAGAGAATTCAATATAATAAACACATTTTTAGGAATGAAATTACTGGTTACAATTTATATAGTATGCAAACAAAATATAAAGAAAAGTACGATATGTTTAGAAATATGAATGTTTTCTGTATGGAGTATGGTGGACTTTTTCTTGATGGACTTTTTCTTGTTGATTTATAAGAAATAAAATCCATGATGCTACTTAAGTATATGTGTATAAATGTCTTAAATGATCTTTTTTTTTTTTAGGATATAGTGTAATAAGTTTTTACAAGAGAAAAATGTAAATTATGTGAAATTATTTCACGAATAATTACCAAATTTAGTTTAACATGAACTAATTAATCTTGATGATTTGGTAGTATGTGTATTATAAGTAAATGGTAGAATCCAAGTATTGGTTGTCAATGAGGCTTGGTACAAGTGAATATAAGTGACAATTGGATTTGATAAGTTAAACAATTTAGGTTATGTAATAATCAATCAATAATTTAATGAAAGATTATACAACTGGGAAAAAAAATGTGGAACTACTATCAAGGGTGTTACAAAAATGATAAATGTAAAAGGTGACAAATTTTGTGGGTCTGACGAAAATGAAAAATGATAAATATTCCGGAACGAAGGGAGTATTATTTTATAAAATGTGAAACATATTAGAAAAATGTCAACATATTTGAAAGAAAAAATGGATGCATATTGAAAAAAATCAAACTTAGTGTAGAGTGTGGAGTTGATATATGCTAGCCCATTATTCTTCACCATGCATGTTTTGCATGTTCCAAGGCAATTATTAGTATTATCTTCAACAATTTGTCATCATTTGTTTCATTACTTTCATGCCATATACACAAGAGTCAAGACATATTGGCGGTTCATAATAGATAGTTAACCTTCCATCACAAATTTAAATTTACTAAAAAGAAAAATCTATGTTATTTCTATAAAAAATTAGTTAAATAGGAAAAATGGTAAATTAAGAGAGAGATTAATATAGAGAAGAGTCTTATCTACATTATTGTTTCTTACTTTACAATTTATTCACTTTAACTATTTTTTTTATCATTTTTACAAAATGAGGGCAGAAAAGTCAATGAGACTGCTAAAGCGGGACAGAGGATTTCAATCACGGGCTGCTGCCACTTTAGCATTTGCGGCGTTGATTTACACTTGGAAGGTACTGAATTGGGCATACATGAAGCCGAAGAAGCTGGAGAAAGCCCTCAGGAAGCAGGGGCTAAGGGGAAATCCTTACAAATTGGTGTATGGCGACTTCAAGGAGATTATGCACACCATCATCGAAGCTAGATCTTCCCCCATCAATCTCGACGACGATATCAAGCCTAGAGTCCAAGGATTTTTCCTCAATACCATTCAAAAATACGGCAATTTTCAGAATTTCTGCTTTTTTTTAGTTGAATTTATCAAAAGTGTGAGAAGTGTTACTGTGATTGGGCGTCTCTCTGATTTACAAAATTAGGTTTTGTTTGTTTGTCCAATTTCTAATCGAATGATTCAGTGATTCCGTATGATCTAATTGTTTGATTGATTATGATTTGGTGAAACCTAAATTGGTGAATTCTGATTTGCTTGGTTTTGGTTCATGAAAAATTGCAGGAAATGGGTGTTTCTTTTGGCTAGGGGCGAAGCCGTCGGTTATTTTAACGGATCCTGAGCTGGTGAAGGAGGTGATGAACAAGAGTTATCTATACCTAAAGCCAGAGAATAGGAATCCACTAACAAAGCTGCTTGCACAAGGAGTTGTCAGCCATGAAAAGGAGAAATGGGCTAAACACAGGAAGATCATCAATCCTGCTTTCCATATTGAAAAACTCAAGGTTATCATCATCATCATCTGATCTACTGGTGGGATCATGCTATGGTGTAGCTAACTGTGATTGATTGTTGGTGCAGCTTATGATCCCAGCTTTTCAGTTGAGCTGTGAAGAGGTCTTGACCAAATGGGAGGAGAAGGCCATCTCCGGAGGTGAGGTGGACGTATGGCCGGATTTGCAGAGCTTAACGAGTGATGCAATTTCAAGGACTGCGTTCGGGAGCAGCTACCAAGAAGGTAGAAGGATTTTCCAGATTCAGAAGGAGCAGGCAGAGTACGTGGTGCAAGCTTCGCGGTCTTTATATATCCCGGGATGGAGGTACCAATACAAATTTGATCATGATCATACTAATTTTGTCACGTTTTTGATGATGATGTGTAGATTTGATAAGTATATATGTCTGTTGATGATGTGTAGATTTGTTCCCACCAAGAAGAATAGGAGAATGAAGGAGACTGAGAGAGAAGTCCAGTCGATGATCCGGGATCTCATCAGCAGAAGGATCAAGTCGATGAAAACAGAGGAAGCTGGGAGCCGGGACGACCTTCTTGGGATATTGCTGGAGTCCAACTTTCAAGAAATTGAAGAGGGTGGCAACGGGAGCTATGGATTGAGCATAGCCGAGGTGGTCGAGGAGTGCAAGCTCTTCTACTTAGCAGGGCAGGAGACGACCTCTGCTTGGCTCGTGTGGGTGATGGTGATGCTGAGCATACATCCCGACTGGCAGGCCAAAGCCCGGGAAGAGGTTTTGCAAGTCTTTGGTGGCAGGAAACCAGACTTTGCTGGCTTGAGTCACCTCAAGATTGTAAGAATATAAAACAACAATAGTCGTTTTAATCATGAAATTTGATCAAATTCTGGTTAATGAGTCAAGTTTATGTAATACAGTACAAATTTGGTTACTCTTTTTATGGCAGGTGACCATGATTCTGTACGAGGTTTTGAGGTTTTACCCGCCGATAGTGGCATTGGGGCGGAGAGTGAGCGAGGAGACGAAGTTGGGGAAGATGGTGCTGCCGGCTGGGGTGCAGATATCGCTTCCGATCCTGATATTGCATCACGACCAGAAGATATGGGGGGATGACGCTTTGGAGTTCAATCCGGAGAGGTTCAGTGAGGGAGTGGCGAAGGCGCAGAAGGGGGGGCAGGGGATATTCTTCCCGTTCGGGTGGGGGCCGCGCATATGCGTGGGGCAAGTGTTTGCGATGCTGGAGGCGAAGACAGCGGTGGCGATGATTCTGCAGCGTTTCTCGTTCGAGCTTTCGCCTTCGTACACGCATGCTCCTTGCACCGTTGTTACCACTCAGCCTCAGCATGGAGCTCACCTTATCCTTCGCAAAATCTAGCTTTCTTTTATAGTCTTTTTGTTGATAAAGATTAGTTTTACTCTGTGTAAGTAAGAAATAAAGAGGGTTTCTCACAACTTGAGCATTATTTTTCAAAAATATAATTGCACTTTTTTGCTAATTAAAGTAAAAGTTGTTTTCTAAAATTTTCTAAGTTGGACTGAATTTTCACAACATATCTCATGCATTTATAATTTTTTTACTTTTCGTCATTATATCTTCATCGATTAATTAATAATAATCAAAATCTACCAAAAATTTATCCTCAAGTTAATCAAAAATCAATTATTTAAATGTTAAGTTTTATTAAAATTTTAATTTTATGGGATAATAAAGTAATGTGCAATTATGATTTAATTAATATATTTTTTTATAAGTTATGAGATTGACGAGAAATCAACCAAAAATTGTGATTTAAATGATACTCTATTTTCGGATAAAATATACTCACGAGCAGTCGATGGAACTAGTGCACCAAGTATCCATACTCCTATAAAATATTTAAATCAATTAAAACATGACTAGAATAGACCACAAAATATTACTCTCTCTGTCCCAAAAGAATATACACTTTAAGTTCGGCATGAATTTTAATGCAAAATTGATAAAATAAAAAAAAAAGTAGACAAACTAAGTAATTACAATATTGTTAGTGGAGAATCAGTTTTATCTAAATAGAGATAAAAGAGTTTATAAAATAAAAAATACAAATTTTTATGGGACGGACTAAAAAGAAAAGAATGCATATTTCGTAGGACGGAGAGAGTAGTACGTAAATATTGAGTTTATCAGTTTTATCATGTTATGGTGGAAATGAGACTTGACTACGTGAGAAAAATGGAAGTGTGGCTAGAAATGAAACTTACGTGTCGCTCTGTATGTGTTTTCTTTGTTATTATTTGACTTTCAACATTTACACAAATTTTCCCATAGTCATTTATATCTTTGTTTGACTAATATTGTACTCTCTCCGTCCGCGAATAAGAGTTCCATTTTTTTATTTTGGTCCGTCTGCAAATAGGAGTCTCAGTTCATAATTACCATAAATGGTAAAGAGACCTCATATTCCACTAACTCATTCCACTCACATATCATTTAAAACTAATATATACAAGTGGGACTCATATTCCACTAACTTTCTTCCACCCACTTTTCTTAACATTTATTAAAACCTGTGCCGGAATGGAATGAGACTCCTATTCGAGGATGGAGGGAGTATTCGTTATTATTGGAATTATTTCGAAGAGCTATTTTATCTCTGATTTAACTGATTTACTAAACAACACTAAATAACACCATGCATCTACAATCATATTACGTAAATCGTTCACCCACTATGTTATTAATGTGCCTTATAGCATTTTTTTAAGATAAAAGAATTAAATTATTATGTTTTAAAGAAGAAAGAAAAGCAAAGAAGAAATAAAAATACTCCTACAAAATAGAAAAAACACAACATAATTGAAAACAACAACAAAAAAAAAAAAGTGAATGACTCGGGCTTTGAACTACACACACCACTAGCTAGGTTTTATAAAACACATTTACTAGATTCAATATTTTTATTTAATAAGAGTTAAAAGGCCAAAAATGGTCCCTAACATATAACTATTTTACGAATTTGGTCCATAACATTACCTTTTTGATTATTTGGTCCCCCACATATTAACTCTGACCCGAATTGGTCCCAAATTGACGGGATCGTCAATAATAGACGGAGCAGCGGCACCGCCACCGGCTGAAAACCGCCCGCTACTGTCATCGGGCCGCCGCCGCCGCTGCGCCGACTTCGTGAAATAAGTTTCTAGGTTAGAAACTTGTTTCATCCGCCCCCAAATCAAAGCTCCTCAAGGAGGTGACTCCACAACCGTCGTCCTCCCTCCGTCATCACCGCTCCAACGCCACGCCGGCGGTACTCCGATGGTTCAGGTCTCCATCGGCTGAGGTGCATCTCCAATTCGAAGAGATCTTCCCCCAAATCGACCAAATCGGAAATCCCAAATTTCAAACTCTTCAAATCCGCTGCCTTCGTCGCCGGTCACCCTCACTGGACATCACTGCTGCCGCTGCTCCGTCTATTATTGAGGGTCCCGTCAATCTGGGACCAATTCGGATCAGAGTTAATATGTGGGGATCAAATAATAAAAAAGGTAATGTTAGTAACCAAATTCGTAAAACAGTCAAATGTTAGGAACCATTTTTGGCATTAACTCTATTTAACCATAACTGACATTACAAATTTATTTAACAAATTTGTTTCTCCTTTTTCTTGAAAAACTAATTAATTTTAAAAATGTCACCATCTTTGAAAAGAAAAGCATAGTAGTGTGACTGTCCATTTTTCTTCACCATGCATGTTCGAGGAAACTGTTACCTTCATCGATATCTCACTTGTTTTGCTTCATCACTTTCACAAGATTGTGCATTTGTGGAGCTCTATATAAAGAGCTGCCGCCATAGCCAAAGGAAATCATAAAAATGGAGCTCGGATTTCAATCACTAGCTGCTGCCACTTTAGCATTCGTGGCGCTGATTTACACTTGGAAGATACTGAATTGGGCATACATCAAGCCGAAGAAGCTGGAGAAAGCCCTCAGGAAGCAGGGGCTAAGGGGAAATCCTTACAGATTGATGTATGGCGACTTAAAGGAGCTTATGCAGTCGATCATCGAAGCTAAGTCTTCTCCAATTAATCTCCACGATGATATCAAGCCCAGACTCCAATCATTTTTCCTCAATATCCTTCAAAAATACGGTATTGTTTCTGAATTTTTGCTGAATGCCAAATTAGGTTATGTTTTTTCCCCAATTTTGCTAATCGTGTAGTTAATTTGAGTTATAGCCGAATCATTCATTGATTCCGTATGAATTACGATGTAGAAAATTGTTTGATTCTCTGCTGTGGTTTAATTGGATGGATACAAAAGGTAAAATCTGATTTGATTGATTTTGATTCGTGAAAATTGCAGGAAATGAGTGTTTCTTTTGGCTAGGGCCGAATCCCTCAGTTATTTTAATGGATTCTGAGCTAATTAAGGAGGTGTTGAACAAGAGTTATGTATACCTGAAGCCAGAGCTCCCGAATCCATTAATGAAGCTGCTTGCACAAGGAGTTCTCAGTGAAGAAAAAGAGAAATGGGCAAAACACAGGAAGATCATCAATCCTGCTTTCCATATTGATAAACTCAAGGTTGTTATCATCATCATCATCATCTTCTACTGCATAATTCATTGTGGGATCAAGTGTGATTGATTGTTGTTGGTGCAGCTTATGATCCCTGCCTTTAATTTGAGCTGTGAAGAAGTCTTGACTAGATGGGAGGAGAAGGCTGTCTCGGGTGAGGTGGAAGTGTGGCCGGATCTGCAGAGCTTAACGAGCGATGCAATTTCAAGGACTGCGTTCGGGAGCAGCTACCGAGAAGGTAGAAGGATATTCCAGCTTCAGAAAGAGCAGGGAGAGTTCGTGATGCAGGCTTCGCAGTCTGTATATATCCCGGGATGGAGGTGCCGATATAAATTTGATCATGCTGATTTTGTTGATCATGCTGGTTTAGTCATGAGTTTTTTGATGATGTGTAGATTTGTTCCGACCAAGAAGAATAGGAGAATGAAGGAGACGGAGAGAGAAGTCCAGTCGATGATCCGGGGTCTCATCAACAGGAGGATCGAGTCGATGAAAACAGAGGAAGCCAGCAGCCGTGGCGACTTGCTTGGGATATTGCTGGAGTCCAACTTTCAAGAGGGTGGCAACGGGATGAGCATAGCCGAGATAGTCGAGGAGTGCAAGCTCTTCTACTCTGCAGGCCAGGAGACGACCTCCGTGTGGCTCGTGTGGGTGATGGTGATGCTGAGCACACATCCCGACTGGCAGGCCAAAGCCCGGGAAGAGGTCTTGCACGTCTTTGGTGACAGGAAACCGGACTTTGCTGGCTTGAGTCGCCTCAAAATTGTAAGAGTTTAGGATAATAGTCGTTTATATCATGAAATATGATAAAATTCTGGTTAATTTCTAATCTGGTGACTCTTTTTATGGTAGGTGACCATGATTCTGAACGAGGTTCTGAGGTTTTACCCGCCTATACCGGCGATGGCGCGGAGAGTGGGCGAGGAGACGAAGTTGGGCAAGATGAGGCTGCCGGCTGGGGTGCAGATATACCTTCCGGTCCTGATATTGCATCACGACCGGGGGATATGGGGGGACGACGCGGAGGAGTTCAACCCGGAGAGGTTTAGCGAAGGAGTGGCGAAGGCGCAGAAGGGGGGGCAGGGGATATTCTTCCCGTTCGGGTGGGGGCCGCGCATATGCGTGGGGCAAATGTTTGCGATGCTGGAGGCGAAGGCGGCCGTGGCGATGATTCTGCAGCGCTTTTCGTTCGAGCTTTCGCCCTCGTATACGCACGCTCCTTTCACCACTTTTGTTACTACTCAGCCTCAGCATGGAGCTCACCTTATGCTGCACAAGCTCTAGCTTCTTTTACCATCCATTTGTCTGTAAATATATCAGTTTACTGTTTGAGTGGAGTATAGTAATAATAAAATGAAAAGGATAATAGAGGAATGAATTGGCCATATAATTATGAACATGGAAAAATTCTCATTCTCAAATATGTTAGAAAGGGCATTGGTCAAGTTATTTATTATCAATTGTTAAAAAACAATTAAGAAGATGTGAGTTATATTTTGCTAACAATCCCCACTCATAATACATTCAAATATATTGATAAAGAGAGTATATTCATTTAATAGTCTCTACTATTTTAAATATTCTAAAAAATTTTGAACTTTAATATATTTAAAACAAAAATCATCTTGACATAGAAATGCAGGCTAAATCAGGCCCTAGACTTAAGATCTGATGATCAATAATTAACTAAAAATATAAAAAGTTATTATCAATCAGTTTTAACTCATTTTATAAATGAGATTTGATGTTATTTTTAGATATTTTAATACTCATTTATTAAAATAAACAAAAAACAAATTAACAATGACCTAAAATATCATCATTTGTATTAAGATTTTAGTTTTACATAGATCAAAACTCCTATTCCATTATTAGATTACTCTCTCCGTCTCACAAATTTTATCACACTTTGATCGGGCACGAGTTTTAAGAAATGTAATGAAAAATGAGTTGAAAAGGTTAATGGAGAGTGAGTCCTATTTTTATACTCCTACTATATTAGTTTTATAATGAAATGTGAGTGAGATTAGTTAATGTTATATGAGGTCCACTGTAAAAAATGGTTAAAAGGAAAATATAATAAATTTTGTGGGACGGACGAAAATAGAAAAATGAGACATAATTTAAGGGACTAAGGGAATATTATTATAGAATAGAGTGAACTACAAAAATAGTCCATGGACTATGCGTTTATCTCGCCATTAGTCCCTGGACTTTCAAAATATCCCCACACAACCCTGAACTAAGCGTTTATCTCGAAAATTGTCATTTTTCACTGCTTCGGGACGAAAATACCATTTTGGGGGAATTTGGACAATTTGGTCTTTTTACATTTTAAATCTGATATTATTTCATGCACTAAATTCAAAATTATCATCTTCTTCCCTTTTACTATCCTTCACTTTGTTTCTTTATTTCAATATTAGATTTAATTTTATAAAATTTTAATTTTAATTTTAATTTTTAAATATCAATTAATTTTTATTAATTATTAAAATTACTGGTATTAAATAACAAATTAATAGTTTTAATCAATATTTAATAGTTTTAATCATAAATAGATCATATAACACGATTTATTCTGAAATAAATATGCATCTAATGTAAGACTAATATAATTTTCGTTTATTAATTTGAAAACAATCAAAATTAACTAGAAAATTTCAACAAAAATTCTCCTATATCAAAAGGGAAGAAGAATGATAATTTTGAAAAAATATCAGATTTAGTACATTATTGAAATAATATCAGGTTTAAAATGTAAAAAGACTAAACTGTCCAAATTCCCCCAAAACCCCCGAAAGGGTATTTTTGTCCCGAAAGAGTGAAAATGACTATTTTCGAGATAAATGCATAGTCCAGAGTTGTCTGGGAATATTTTAAAAGTCCAGGGACTAAGAGCGAGATAAACGCTTAGTGCCGGGACTATTTTTATAGTTCACTGTATGGAACTACATGGAATAAAACATGACTCTAGCAAGTTAGAAACCCCCCAAACTAAGTAGTCAAATAAAGGATCAGTAGCAAAGTCAGAAACCCACTCTAGCAAGTAAGAGCTCAGTATAGATAACTGTCGATCAAACGATAAAGATAAGAAATACGAAAAAATGGAAGCTGTGTATCAAATATTTGCGTCTGCTTTGGTGTTTTTGGTGTTGATATACACATGGAAATTAGTGAATTGGGCATACATCACCCCCAAGAGACTGGGAGAAGCCCTGAGGAAGCAAGGGTTCAAAGGCAATTCCTACAAATTGGTATATGGCGACTTTAAGGAGATGATGCAGTGGGTCCAGGAAGCCAGGAACAAACCCATCAATCTTGATGATGATATCAAGAAGAGAGTTGCTCCCTTTCTCATCAACACCATTCACAAATATGGTGTGTTGATCTTCTAGTTATTTCAAAGAATCATGCTCTAATTAGAGTGAGAGATTTGATAGCATGATTGTTAGATCAACATCTTTGATCCTATGTTACAATATGTTGGAAAAAATGAAAAGAGAGAGAGAGAGATTTGATAATTGTTAGATTAATATCTTTGATGCTATGTTACAATATGTTGGAAAAATTAAGTCTTGAAGCTTTCTTCAAAATATGGTGTCTTGAAGCTTTCTTCAAAATATGGTGTTTTAGTATCTTTGATGCTATGTTACAATATGTTGGAAAAATTAAGTCTTGAAGCTTTCTTCAAAATATGGTGTTTTAATATCTTTGATGCTATGTTACAATATGTTGGAAAAATTAAGTCTTGAAGCTTTCTTCAAAAGAGAGAGAGGGATTTGATAACATGATTGTTAGATTAATATCTTTGATGACATGATACTCTCTGTTGGAAAAATGGAATCTTGGAGCTTGATAAATTATTTCACCTTCTGATTCACATTGGTTGAGTGCATCAGTTTTTGAGGGTTCTGGTGAATGTTCATACAATTGATTTTCTTGTTTGGGTTGATGTCGATTTTTTAGGAAATGAGTCGTTTATTTGGTTCGGACCAAGGCCTGTGATTATCCTGACTGATCCCGACCTAGTTAAGGAGGTGCTGACCAAGAGCTATCTGTACCTGAAGCCGGAGAACCGGAATCCACTGACGAAGCTGCTTGCACAAGGACTTGTGAGCTATGAGAAAGACAAATGGGCCAAGCACAGGAAAATCATCAACCCGGCTTTCCATCTTGAGAAATTGAAGGTTTTCTATTGCAAATTCTTGTTTCCTCTGCTCTTATACTTGAGAAAAAAGTGTTTTAGGAAAAAATGATCTCTTGGTTGCTGAAATGTCTTATTTCAAGTTATTGTGGTTGAGTAGCCATTTTGAAGATATGAAGGTTTTCTATTGCAAATTCTTGTTTTCTCTGCTCTTATACTTGAGAAATTGAAATGTTTTAGGCCAAATTGATCTCTTGGTTGCTGAAATGTCTTATTTCAAGTTATTGTGGTTGAGTAGCCATTTTGAAGATATGAAGGTTTTCTATTGCAAATTCTTGTTTTCTCTGCTCTTATACTTGAGAAATTGAAATGTTTTAGGCCAAATTGATCTCTTGATATGTGAAACATCTTATGTCAAGTTGTGTGGTTGAGTAGCAAATTTGAAAATTCCTACTGACATAAGTTTGCTTGCTTTTGTCCTTGCTGTTTTGCTCGGGCGCAGCTCATGATTCCAGCCTTCTATTTGAGCTGTGACGAAGTTCTGAAAACATGGGAGAAGAATGTCTCATCGGAGGGATCTCTTGAGGTGGATGTATGGCCTTATTTGCAAAATCTAACGAGTGATGCAATATCAAGAACTGCGTTTGGTAGCTGCTACCAAGAAGGGAGACGAATATTTGAACTTCAGAGGGAACAGGCTGAGCACATCATGCAAGCCGTGCGCTCTATTTATATCCCGGGATGGAGGTAATAATAATAACACAAAAATCATGTTTTTCTCAATGCTGCAGATTTGAGTATTCGTGTGTGATATTCTCAACGCTGTAGATTCGTTCCCACCAGAAGGCACCGGAGGATGAAACAAATCGAGAAGGAAGTTCAGTCAACGATTCGAGGACTCATTGGCAAAAGGGTTGAGGCTATGAAGACAGGGGAAGCTATCCATGAGGACTTACTAGGCATAATGTTGGCTTCCAACTTCCAAGAGATCGAGGAGAGTGGCAACAAGAGGTTCGGGATGACCATTGATGAGGTGGTCGAGGAGTGCAAGCTGTTCTACTTCACTGGGCAGGAGACTACTTCCGTGTTGCTTGTTTGGACACTGGTGTTGTTAAGCAGATATCCTGACTGGCAGGCACGAGCAAGGGACGAGGTTATGCACGTCTTTGGAAACAGAACGCCAGATTTCGATGGGCTGAGTCAGCTCAAGATTGTAAGCAGTTTAAACAACTGTATTATGTTATCATTGAGTGAACTTATTTGATGATCATGAATCTTGATTACAGGTTACGATGATTTTGTACAAGGTGTTGAGGCTTTATCCCCCGGTGGTAGCTCTAGGCCGGCAAACCAGCGAGGAGACGAAGCTGGGGAAGTTCACCTTACCAGCCGGGGTTCAACTTTCGCTGCCAGTAATCATACTGCAGCACGACCCGAAAATCTGGGGAGACGACGCCATGGAGTTCAATCCAGGGAGATTCAGTGAAGGCGTGGCGAAGGCGCAAAAGGGCCCAGGTATATTCTTCCCGTTTGGCTGGGGGCCTCGGGTGTGCGTTGGGCAAGCGTTCGCAATGGTGGAGGCAAAAATGGCGGTGGCGGTGATGCTACAGAGGTTCTCGTTCGAGCTTTCTGCTTCGTATACGCATGCTCCTCTCAGTTTGATCACTACTCAGCCTCAGCATGGTGCTCACTTGCTTCTGCATAAGCTCTAGATTTTGTGTTTTTGAGGCTCTGATCACATATGGTGTGTATTTTACTGTCGTTTTGTTGTAAATAGGAGTATATAGTTTTACTGTTTGTGTAAGACAAAATCAAACCAAAGGATGAATGCTTAATTAACTGCCAATATCAGCATACTTAGCACTACAAACTACCACTGAGTTCATTCAAGGATAATACCTATTGTGATCACAGCCACCAACTGGAATAGTGATTCTAGGTGTATTTACAATCAAAAAGTGAAACATAGACCAGCAAAACACAGTTGAAGATCTCGCACATCCTACTTCTTTTGCGCGAGGAGCCTGAGCACATACCCCGAGCGAGCATTGGCTGGCATACCCATGAAAACCTCCAGACGGTGCGGATAGTCAGCCAGTATATTGCACAAGGCATACCTCTGATTCAGGGTGAGACCGTCCACAGTGCATAGCGTGTTGAAAAGCTCCTGCCTAGCCTTTCCCGTATCGTACTCATATCCAATCCTGGCAGCGAAAACCTCTAGGCGTGCGTTCGTTTCAGCATGGAGGTTTGCGAGAAACTCCATTAAAGCAGCATCCGAGGAGGGTTGCTTGCGTTTCTCACCTCCTGATTTGTTGCTAGTCATTTGCTTCTCGGTCTTCTCTGAAACGTTATCTGGAATATCTTCTTCTCCAGCCAGTGGAGCGGTCGATAGTTTCCCACCTCCTGATTTGTTGATAGGCATTTGCTTCTCGGTATTCTCTGAAATGTTATCTGGAATATCTTCTTCTCCGGCCAGTGGAGGGGTCTGATCGACTGGGACGGAAGGACGGTAGTAATTTCCATTGCACTGACTTCCGCCAGCCATCTGTTGACGCGCACGATCAGCAGAAACGTCAACGCCTTCAGCACCCCCTCCAGATGCTCGATCCTTTCCAAATACGCGCTGCCAAGTTACCCAGAAAGGCCACGATTTCGTCCTCATGCCCTCAGCCTGTGAATCTGCCTGTAATGCAGTATACAAAGCAATTGATATGTATGACAGTGTAATCTTCTTATAAAACTACAAATGCATACCTGAACGATCTGCTCCCACCGCTAATCATCACAGTCAATCTTGTAATCGCCATCCAGGTTAAACCGCACACCACTCCTGCCAAGGATTTTCCTGAGGGCGTTATAACTCATCTCCCACTCCGCAATCTTGGATTTTATATGTGGTCTGGCCTTGAGGTCAGAGTTCCGGAACTCTGTACGAATCCTATCCTCGATTATCCCTAGATATCCAGCCCGAAATCCTTTGTCAGATATCCAGCCACGAGCCTTGAGCAGAAGCAAGGTTGCGGCCAAGATTTCTTCTTCCCGGACCGTCCACATTCGCAGAGTTTGTTCCCCCTTTCGATATTTCTGCCTTGGGCCGTCCGGCATCCCTAGGAGATAACAATTAACAACAACACAGCATATCATACAGTTCATCAGCAACATCCAACCAATTATAATATGCTAATTCATTTCCCCAAACACAAAATATACACACCCCTTCCATGATGCTACCGATTGCTGGACAAATTCCACCTACAACAACAGTTTCCACAACTAAAAATTGCGTTTTCAAGCGTATCCTAAAATTGAAACACCTCTGTCGTAGCCCTAATCGGAGGTCTTGGTACAATCAATGGCATAACAAAAACTAAAATTGAACCAAAAATCATGAGTATACACAAAATTGCAACTGCGATGAGTGCTCCAAATTAACCTAGGCTACCACAATGACGCGATTGAAAAAATCGAGCGGATGGAGATGCTAACCTTGCGAGCGTAGTAGCCCAGACTGCATCTCCGATTCTCTACTCGTTTTCACACGAACCGATGTCTGCCCTTTATTTGCCTCTTCTGCTCTGCAAAAATATTTTTGCTGCTCAAATTTCTAACTTCGCGCCTTTTTGGAGGGCATTTCGGGCAATTCATGAATGTACTAGGCCTTATTTATTGCTGAAAAGACTCTAATTTACTCCAGCCAAGTCTCAATCGGATTTACTACTCCTATCCTATTCCTTCCATGCTAATTGAGACGGTTTTTTTAGCGCATAAATTAAGAAAAATTATGTTACGTGAGTTATGTAAAGGGAAAATAAAGGGAAAAATTAAAAAGGTAGAGAAATTAAGAGAGAAAATAGTAAGAGAGAGTAAAGTAGATGCGAAAAAATGTATTGACTTTTACTAAAAAGAGATATAACTCTATTACTATGGAACGTACCAAAATGACAAAATGACTTTATTACTATGGAACAGAGGGAGTACTATTCTCTCCGTCCCCATTAATTGGCACCGGTTGATTTATCATGGGTATAAATATAGTGAAAAATGAGTAAAAAACATTGGTGGAATACGAGACCTATTTTTATATACTCCCTTCGTCCCACTTAAATTGAAACATTTGGGAATCGCCACGGGATTTTATGTAGTGTTATTTTGTGAGTTAATGAAAAGAGAGTAAAGTAGGTGAGATGAAAAAAGTAGAGATAGAGTTATTTTCCATTTTAGAAAACGTTTAATTTTTAATGGGACAAACAAAAAGGAAGACGTTTCATTTTTAGTGGGACAGAGGGAGTATTAATTTTATAATAAAATGCAAGTGTGATTAATTAATAGAATGTGAGGTCCATTACCAAAAATAGTACTCCTACCTCTGTCCCGTATTAACTGTCACATTTACTTTTCTGCACTCGTTTTGTAAAAATAATAGGTGAAATAGTAAAGAAAGAGATAGAATAATGTAAAGAAGACTTTTCTCTACCTTATTTTATATCTTATTTTACTATTTCTCGGCTTTAACTATTTATTACTCCCTCCGTGCTATAGTAATGAGACATTTCTTTTCGACACGGAGATTAAGAAAAATTGTGTTAGATGAGTTAAGTAAAGGGAGGATAAAGTGGAAAATGAAAAAGGTAGAGAGACGAAGAGAGGAAAAAGTAAGAGAGAGTAAAGTAGGTGTGGAAAAATGTGTTGACTTTTACTAAAAATGGAAATGACTCTATTACTATGAAACGTACCTAAATGATAAAATGACTCTATTACTATGAAACGGAAGGAGTATCATTTTACAAAACGAATATAGAAAATTAAATGTGATAGTTTCTGCAAGACAGAGTTAGTAAAAGGTAAGAATGTCAATTAACAGAAAATGGACGAAAAAAGAAATTAGTGCACTAACAAGGGACGTATGTAAAAGAAAACTGGTTACGGAGTAAGTATATATCTGATACTACTTCACAACAAAGAAAGTGAACAATTCCCAAAATTCTTTGAGTATGGGACAAATTTTCCATTCACATACTTATTTATATGATTAAAGTTCTTAACTTAGTTGCTCCCATTTTTAACAACTAAAAATCTCAAATTGTTAGGAAGTGCTTCCGTCTATAATCAATGGTTAAAAAACAACTAAAACGACAATGAGTCATGCTCCCTCGGTCCCTCCATCACATAGAAATATGTCATTTAGGATTGATAAAGTTTTAATGCATATTAGTAAAATAAGAGGAAGAAAAAAGTTGTTGAAATTGTGTAGTAAGTGATGGAATCTATAAATAATAAAATTAAAAAAGAAGGAAAAATAGATTATTATAAATGGATATGGAATATTTCTATAGGACGAAAAATGAAATATGACATACTCCATATTTTAATAGGACGAATGGAGTATTTCATTGTGAAGTGTACGTGTAAGGTGATAAATCATTGCATGTCCGTTGTTCAATTAAAAAATTTATGGCAAGCATTTATCTTAATTCTTTAATTAGCATGGGTAATTGTTTTTGTGCATGTAAAGATATGAGTGTACGTGTAAGGTGAGAAGTCTTTGCATGTCTCTTATTCAATTAAAATATTTATGGCAAGCATTTCTCTTAATTCTTTAATTAACATGGGTAATTGTTTTTGTGCATGTAAAGAAATGAGTGTACGTGTAAGGTGAGAAGTCTTTGCATGTCTCTTGTTCAATTAAAATATTTATGTCAAGTTGTATTTTTGAAGACAGCATAGGAACCTCTTCCAAGTATATATATATGGGTTGATCATACAATAAAGAGATGAAATAAGAAAAAATGGAAGGTGTGTATCAAATACTAATATTTGCGTGTGCTTTGGTGTTGATATGCACATGGAAATTACTGAATTGGGCATATATCACGCCCAAGAGACTGGAAGAAGCACTGAGGAAGCAAGGGTTCAAAGGTAATCCCTACAAAGTGTATGGAGACTTCATGGAGATAGGGCAGTGGGCAATGGAAGCCAGGAGCAAACCCATCAATTTTAATGACGATATCAAGAAGAGAGTTGTCCCCTTTCTCTTCAACACTATTCACAAATATGGTATGATTCATTTTCTAGTTATTTCATTTACAAAAAAAAATTAGTGGAATATGAGTCCTATTTTTTTTTATATATCAGTATTAGACCATCCATGATTGTTGACTAGCACACGGACTAGCGGCTAGTCCTAGCGCTAGTCCACTATTGCGACCGGCTAGCGGTGACGAACGAGCCCGGCTGACAACCTCTTGTCCGTCGGATAAGTCGCTAGTCCGTCCGCTAGTCCGCTATTGTGGGCTCCCGACGAACAAGTGGACGGATTAGCGGTTTTTTCGATTTTTTTTTCAACTCTATATATACGGTTCGTTAACTTCATTTTCATTTTCCCCATATTCGTGTCGAAATTTTAATTCCGTATTTGTATGAATTTGTGATTTTGTGATTTTATTTGTTGGGATGTTCTAGTGCTAGTCCTAGTGCTTGTCTATTATTGTGCAGTGGGATATCCTAGTGCTGTGGCTAGTCCCAGTGACTTGGCAGGAGGTGTTTTTGGCTAGTCCTAGTGCTAGTCAGCCGGGATATCCGCCCTATTGTGGATGCTCTTATAATAAAAACTGAGTTAGTCGAACGTAGGTCCCACTACTAAAAATGATAAAAATGTAATCCGAAATTTTTTATGAGATGGACGAAAATAGAAATAAGTAACAAATTTTAAGGAACTTGGGAGAGTGTTTAGTTTTTGTGGGTTTATGATGAATGTTCACTTTGGTTGTAAACTTGTAATGCTAATTGATTTTGTTGATATGGATTTACTCCATTTAGGAAAGGAGTCGTTTGTTTGGTTCGGACTAAGGCCTGCGATAATCTTGACTGATCCCGATCTAGTCAAGGAAGTGATGACCAAGAGCTATCTCTACCTGAAGCTGATTGGCCCGAGTAATCCATTGACGAATCTGCTCGCACAAGGACTTTCAGCCTATGAGAAAGACAAATGGGCCAAGCACAGGAAAATCATCAACCCTGCTTTCCACCTTGACAAATTGAAGGTTAATTGAATTGTTGTGGTTGAGTTGCATTTGCTTGCTTTTTCTTCTTACTCTTTTGCTCGGGTGCAGCTCATGATTCCGGCCTTCTACGCGAGCTGTGACGAAGTTGTGAAAGCGTGGGAGAAGAATGTCTCACCGGAGGGATCTCTTGAGGTGGATGTATGGCCTTATTTGGAAACTATAACGAGCGATGCAATATCAAGAACTGTGTTCGGTATCAGCTACCAAGACGGGAGACGAATATTCGAACTCCAAAAGGAACAGGCTAAGCACGTCATGCACATCGCGGGCTCTATATACATCCCGGGATGGAGGTAATAATAATGAGTACTAACACACAAGAAATCCTGTTTTAATATCATCGTGTGGATATTTTTAATACACTGCGTTGATGAGTTATCAGAGTTAGCAATTTAAAAAAGTTAGCAATTAATCACACCCCTCGTGTGTGATATGTAATATGTGTGTTTCGCAATGCTGTAGATTCTTTCCCACAAGAAGGCACCGGAGGATGAAGCAAATCGAGAAGGAAGTTCAGTCAACGATCCGAGGACTCATTGGCAAAAGGGTTGAGGCTATGAAGACGGGGGAAGTTGTCCATGAGGACTTACTAGGCATAATGGTGGCGTCCAACTTGCAAGAGATCGAGGAGAGTGGGAACGAGAGGTTCGGGATGACCATTGATGAAGTAGTTGAGGAGTGCAAGCTGTTCTACTTCACTGGCCAGGAGACTACTTCCGCGTTGCTTGTTTGGACACTGGTGTTATTGAGTAGACACACCGACTGGCAGGCACGAGCTAGGGATGAGGTTATGCGCGTGTTTGGCAACAGAGCACCGGATTTCGATGGGCTGAATCAGCTCAAGATTGTAAATAGTTGTAGTTTAATCAACTGCATTATGTTATTACCGAGTGGACGTACTAAATCATGATCTTGATCGCAGGTTACGATGATTTTGTACGAGGTGTTGAGGTTTTATCCCCCGGTGGTAGCTCTAGGCCGGCAAACCAGCGAGGAGACGAAGCTGGGGAAGTTCACCTTACCAGCCGGGGTTCAAATTTCGCTGCCAGTAATCATACTGCACCACGACCCGAAAATCTGGGGAGACGACGCCATGGAGTTCAATCCAGGGAGATTCAGTGAAGGCGTGGCGAAGGCGCAAAAGGGCCCGGGTATATTCTTCCCGTTTGGCTGGGGGCCTCGGGTGTGCGTTGGGCAAGCGTTTGCAATGGTGGAGGCGAAAACGGCGGTGGCCATGATGCTACAGAGGTTCTCGTTCGAGCTTTCTGCGTCGTATACGCATGCTCCTCTCAGTATAATCTCTACTCAGCCTCAGCACGGTGCTCACTTGCTTCTGCATAAGCTCTAGATTTTTTGTTGTGTTATTTTACTATGTTGTGTTACTAATCTTGGATTTTATATGTGGTCTGGCCTTGAGGTCAGAGTTCCGGAACTCTGTACGAATCCTATCCTCGATTATCCCTAGATATCCAGCTTTAAATCCTTTGTCAGATATCCAGCCACGAGCCTTAAGTAGAAGCAAGGTTGCGGCCAAGATTTCTTCTTCCCGGACCGTCCACATTCGCAGAGTTTGTTCCCCCTTTCGATATTTCTGCCTTGGGCCGTCCGGCATCCCTAGGAGATAACAATTAACAACAACACAGCATATCATACAGTTCATCAGCAACATCCAACCAATTATAATATGCTAATTCATTTCCCCAAACACAAAATATACACACCCCTTCCATGATGCTACCGATTGCTGGACAAATTCCACCTAAAATACCACCTACAAATACAGTTTCCACAATTAAAAATTGCGTTTCCACAACAGTATCCTAAAATTGAAACACCTCTGTCGTAGCCCTAATCGGAGGTCTTGGTATAATCAATGGCATAACAAACAGTAAAATTGAACCAAAAATCATGAGTATACACAAAATTGCAACTGCGATGAGTGCTCCAAATTAACCTAGGCTACCACAATGACGCGATTGAAAAAATCGAGCGGATAGAGATGCTAACCTTGCGAGCGTAGTAGCCCAGACTGCATCTCCGATTCTCTACTCGTTTTCACACGAACCGATGTCTGCCCTTTATTTGCCTCTTCTGCTCTGCAAAAATATTTTTGCTGCTCAAATTTCTAACTTCGCGCCTTTTTGGAGGGCATTTCGGGCAATTCATGAATGTACTAGGCCTTATTTATTGTCTGTTCAATTAAAAAAATATTTATGTCAGGTTGTGTTTTTGAAGACAGCATAATTAGATCCTCCTCCCAGTATATAAGCATGTCGATCAAACCATAAAGAGATGAAATAAGAAAAAATGGAAGGTGTGTATCAAATAATACTAATATTTGGGTGTGCTTTGGTGTGGATATACACATGGAAATTACTGAATTGGGCATACTTGAAGCCCAAGAGACTGGGAGCAGCACTGATGAAGCAAGGGTTCAAAGGTAATTCCTACAAATTGGTGTATGGCGACTTCATGGAGATAGGGCAGTTGGTCATGGAAGCCAGAAGCAAACCCATCAATCTTGATGATGATATCAAGAAGAGAATTTTCCCCTTTCTCATCTACACTATTCACAAATATGGTACTCCATGTTTCTTTTTAATTTCTAGTATTTTCAAACGATCATGCTATGTTACTATATACTCCCTCCGTCCCATTTTAGGAGTCCCAGTTTACCATATTTGGGTATTCCACTTTAGGAGTCCGGAATATTCCATAATTGGTATTAGGCCCCGCATTCCACTAACTTTTTTCCACTCATATTTTATTATAAAACTAAAATAAAAAAGTAGGACCCACATTCCACTATCTTTTTTCAGTAACTTTCCTTTACATTTCTTAATACCCGTGCCGAATTCAACCAGGACTTTTAAAGTGGGACGGAGGGAGTAGTCTATATGTAACTTTGCAAATTGATGATGTAGGAAAGGAGTCGTTCGTTTGGTTCGGACCAAGGCCTTCGATTATCTTGACTGATCCGGACCTAGTTAAAGAAGTGATGACCAAGAGCCATGTGTTCCCGAAGCTGGTTAGCCCGAATCCACTCACGAATCTGCTTGCACAAGGACTCGCGGCCTACGAGAAAGACAAATGGGCCAAGCACAGGAAAATCATCAACCCTGCTTTCCACCTTGACAAATTGAAGGTTAATTCAATTGTTTTAGGCTAAATTAATTCATCTCTTGATATGTGAAACATAAGCAAATTTGAAGATAAGTGAGTAGTTTGCTTTTTCTCCTTTTACTCCGTTCAGCACCACAGAATTTGTGGAATTGGAATTGAAATTTGGAGCCTTCAATTCAAATCTGACTGTTCGGTACTGCAAAATATGTGGATTTGGAATTGAATTACAATTTCAATTTCTCTCAATTCCACACCAAAAAGTAGAAAATTGAAATTCCAAATAATTATAAAATTAGACATACTACGTAAACTAAACACACCACACTCCACACACACTGTCACACACATTAACACACACACGCAGTCACACACATTAACATACATAGTCTCTCTCTCACACATACTGTTACACATAACGTCACACACACACACATTACATACTCATGTGAGTGTGTGCATAAGTTCTATAAATTCAATTTCCTATCATTTTTACCGAACAAAGGATTTTGAATAGAATTATAATTCAATTCCGCTAAATTTAATTATGTAGAATTCTAGTTCCAATTCAATTCCAATTCCGTGAACCGCATGGACCCTTACTGTTTTTTTCTGCTTGGGTGCAGCTTATGGTTCCGGCCTTCTACATGAGTTGTGACGAAGTTCTGAAAGCGTGGGAGAAGAATGTCTCATTGGAGGGATCTCTTGAGGTGGATGTATGGCCTTATTTGGAAACTCTAACGAGCGGTTCAATATCAAGAACTGCGTTCGGTAGCAGCTACCAAGAAGGGAGACGAATATTCGAACTTCAGAGGGAACTGGCTGAGCACATCATGCACACCGTGCGCTCTATATACATCCCGGGATGGAGGTAATAATAAAGTAACACACATGAAATCCTGGTTTTAATTTCTCAAGTATTCGTGTGTGAGGGTTGCGTTATATTGCTAAAACTTTTTAAGTTGCTAACTCTGTTAACTCATCATTGCAGTGTTTTAAAAATGTTGACACAGTGACATTAAAATGTCAACACGGTATATTGAAATGTCAACAAAATTATGTGTTGACATTTTTTGTTGATATTTTTAATACACTACGTTGATGAGTTAGCAATTGATATGTGTGTTCCGCAACACTGTAGATTCTTTCCCACCAGAAGGCACCGGATGATGATGCAAATCGAAAAGGAAGTTCAGTCAATGATCCGAGGCCTCATTGGTAAAAGGGTTGGGGCTATGAAGACAGGGGAAGCTGTCCATGAGGACTTACTAAGCATATTGTTGGCCTCCAACTTCCAAGAGATCGAGGAGAGTGGCAACAAGAGGTTCGGGATGACAATAGATGAAGTAGTCGAGGAGTGCAAGCTGTTCTACTTTGCTGGGCAGGAGACTACTTCCGCGTTGCTTGTTTGGACACTGGTGTTATTGAGTAGACACCCCGACTGGCAGGCACGAGCAAGGGACGAGGTTATGCGCGTATTTCACAACCGAGAACCAGATTTTGATGGGCTGAATCAGCTCAAGATTGTAAGTGGTTTGATCAACTGCATTATGTTATTGTTGAGTGGACTTATTTACTTCATGATCTTGATCGCAGGTTACGATGATTTTGTACGAGGTGTTGAGGCTTTATCCACCGGTGGCAATTGTAAGCCGGAGAGTCACTGAGGAGACGAAGCTGGGGAAGTTCACCTTACCAGCCGGGGTTCTGCTTTTGTTGCCAGTTATCATACTGCAGCACGACCCGGAAATCTGGGGAGACGACGCCCTGGAGTTCAATCCGGGGAGATTCAGTGAAGGTGTGGCGAAGGCACAAAAGGGGCCGGGTATATTCTTCCCGTTTGGCTGGGGGCCTCGGGTGTGCGTTGGGCAAACGTTTGCGATGCTGCAGGCGAAAATGGCGGTGGCGATGATGCTAAGGAGGTTCTCGTTCGAGCTTTCTGCGTCGTATACGCATGCTCCTCTCAGTTTGATCAATACTCATCCTCAGTATGGTGCTCACTTGCTTCTGCATAAGCTCTAGATTTTGTGTTTGGAGGCTTTGATCAATATGTTGTTATTTTACTATGTGGTTGTGTTACCAATCTATGTTGTGTGAAATAAATGGTGTGCATAGTTAATCAAATAGGCTGTGCTAGTCTAATTGCAAATTTGCAACTGATTTTACATTGAACACTTTCCTATCTAATTTACATTAAACTCAAAAAGTTGATCAGATTTACATTAAACACTTTCCTATCCAGTTTTGTGAAGTCAATAAGAATAAAGAAAAATATTTTTGTGAACAAAGAAAAAGTTGATTTAACAATTGTTGTGACTTGAGATACATGTCCATAAATTGTACACGAGTATAACAACTTATTGGAGTGGCCAATTATACAAGAATGCCCTCAGCCACTTAATATAACTCTATTTTAACACTAATAACAAAAAAAGAGTGACAAAATTTGTGAGGAGAAAGGAAAGTGGGAATTAAGTTTTTCCTTTTCAAATCCTCTTTGTAGACTTCAAAAAATACGTCGATTATCAAGCAAAACATTTTCCAACCATTCACAGAATACTTGTAAAAGATTAGTGAGTAAAATCATTGAAATAGAAGACCAATCAATTATCCAGAAGAAGCCACGTAGACAGTCTACACACCACATCCATTCTCTATATACATTCACTCCCTCCATTTTCCTTCTCCAAACTCACCTCCACCAATTATAGGTAACGTCTTCTATCACTCTACTGCACTTTGCTTCATTCAATTTGTCGCAGATTGTGTTGATTCTGTTCCTTGTTTGCGTTAATCGAGTTACCTCGCTTAATTAGTATGTGGAGCTACGAGTTTTTATGCGATAAATCTAGCATTTTCGTGGTGGATTTTGAGTAATTTGGTCGAAATATATTGATTTGATTGTGTTAGCTGTCAGTGTTTATAACTTTTCATTTGATTCTTTCCTCTAGTTGTTGCTGATTTTTTGAATTTCATGTGTTTGCTAGTTGATTTGAAGTAATATTGCTGCTTACTTGAATTATGCATTTCAGTTAAAATTGTGAAATTCTGAATTAGAATTGTGCTTGAATTTGATTTTTGTCTTCGATTTGAAGGTTCCTGATAAAGTTGAATCACAGATGTGCTTTGATTATGTGAATCATGTTTTCCACAATATAAGTACTAAATTTAAGTTTGCTGAAGTGTAGATTGAAGACAAAAATGGCTGCTTCATCGGCATGTGTAGTGGGAAATGGCTTAGGAACTGGTCTGAGCAAGGAAATATTCGGCCGGCAGTTTATCCAATCCACTAGTCTTCCGGCATTGAGCAATGCATCCAAATTCGTTACTATAAGAGCGTCTCAGGATCGGAAGATAAATGAAGGAAGACGAGGCTTTCTCAAGCTGTTGCTCGGCAATGCTGCTGTTGCAGTGCCTGCATTGGTAGGCAATGGCAAAGCAATTGCAGATGATCAAGGTGTTTCTAACTCGAGGATGTCTTATTCTAGGTTTTTGGAGTATCTGGATCAGGATAGAGTGCAAAAGGTGGATGTGTTCGAAAATGGCACCATTGCTATTGTTGAGGCTGTTTCCCCTGAGTTGGGAAACCGGATTCAGAGAGTGCGTGTGCAGCTCCCAGGCCTCAGCCAGGAGCTTCTGCAGAAGCTGAGGGAGAAGAATATTGATTTTGCTGCACACAATGCTCAGGAAGATTCTGGCTCCGTTTTGTTCAACTTGATCGGGAATTTGGCCTTCCCATTGCTTCTAATTGGTGGGCTTTTCCTTCTGTCGAGACGAAACTCTGGTGGAATGGGCGGACCTGGTGGCCCGGGTTTCCCTTTGGGCATTGGTCAGTCAAAGGCTAAATTCCAAATGGAACCAAACACTGGGGTGACTTTTGATGATGTTGCTGGGGTGGATGAGGCAAAGCAAGATTTCGTGGAGGTGGTGGAGTTCTTGAAGAGGCCTGAGAGGTTCACTGCTGTGGGTGCTCGTATCCCTAAGGGAGTTCTTCTCGTTGGTCCTCCGGGTACGGGGAAGACCTTGCTGGCCAAGGCTATTGCTGGTGAAGCCGGTGTTCCCTTTTTCTCCATTTCAGGTTCTGAGTTTGTTGAGATGTTTGTTGGTGTTGGTGCGTCAAGGGTTCGTGATCTTTTCAAGAAGGCCAAGGAGAACGCGCCTTGTATCGTGTTTGTTGATGAAATTGATGCTGTTGGGCGTCAAAGAGGAGCAGGTATCGGTGGAGGGAACGATGAAAGGGAACAGACGCTGAACCAGCTGTTGACAGAAATGGATGGCTTTGAAGGGAACACCGGTGTGATTGTAGTTGCAGCAACTAACCGTGCAGATATTCTCGACTCTGCCTTGCTACGGCCAGGAAGGTTCGACAGACAGGTAATTCGCACCTACTGTTTACTCTCCCGGAGATAAATGACACTCCGAGAAGGATTATTAACGTTGTGACTTTTTTGCAGGTCTCTGTTGATGTCCCTGATGTTCGTGGAAGAACTGACATTCTGAAGGTTCATGCCAGCAACAAAAAGTTCAGTACAGATGTATCACTTGAGATAATAGCCATGAGGACACCGGGTTTTAGTGGAGCCGATCTTGCTAATCTCTTGAACGAGGCTGCTATTCTGGCTGGTCGCCGTGGCAAGACAGCAATCTCGTCCAAAGAAATCGATGATTCGATTGATCGGATAGTTGCTGGAATGGAGGGAACAGTGATGACTGATGGCAAGAGCAAAAGTCTTGTGGCTTACCATGAAGTAGGTCATGCCATTTGTGGGTAAGTCAAAGACTAATCTCCTTTATACACATGCTAGCAAGAAATATCGTAGCTGCACTTATTATCATGCTTTCTATGCTTGATTATTATTCAGGATTAGTTTAGAAAGATAAAAATAGTAGGTGAATCTATAGATTATCAAGAAAGATTGGAACTTTAGGATATTTCAATTCTCAAGGCAAAGAGCTAGCTAACTTGATTCATATTCCATTGAACAAGGTAGATTTCGAGACTACAACCTAAGTCGTTTGGAACATCTAGATATTATGAGTGAGTGATCGATTGTGGTCATGTTGCAGAACTCTAACTCCAGGCCACGACGCTGTCCAGAAGGTCACCCTAGTCCCGCGTGGTCAAGCACGTGGTCTGACCTGGTTCATCCCTTCTGACGATCCGACCTTGATATCCAAGCAGCAGCTGTTCGCCAGAATTGTTGGTGGACTCGGTGGTAGAGCTGCCGAGGAGGTCATATTTGGCGAGGCCGAGGTGACAACTGGTGCAGCCGGTGATCTACAGCAGATCACTGGTTTGGCTAAGCAGGTAAACCTTGTTATGTAACATTCTGTTTGATGTTTTTTTCTTATATGGTCTATAAACTAAGTCTGTGGTTTCCCCGCCCCGTGTAGATGGTGGTTACCTTTGGCATGTCCGACATCGGGCCGTGGTCTCTGATGGACTCGTCTGCTCAAAGTGGCGACGTGATCATGAGAATGATGGCAAGGAACTCCATGTCCGAAAAGCTTGCTGAAGACATTGATGTCGCGATCAAGAATCTCTCAGACAGCGCATACGAGATCGCCCTGAGCCACATCCGGAACAACCGCGAAGCAATAGACAAGATTGTTGAAGTTCTGATTGAGAAGGAGACGATCACAGGTGATGAATTCAGAGCCCTTCTTTCTGAATTTGTCGAAATCCCAGAGGAAAACAGAGTGGCTCCTGCACCTGCTCCAGTAGCTGTTTGATTTCATGTTTCATTAAATTTGACCCTATAGCTATAGCTTACATGCTATTTTCCACACATTGTATAATTTCATATTTTCACTATAGTAGAATTCAGGTAAATATTACACCTACAAATTCCTCTATCATCTTCTATCTTATACTACATTTTTTTTACTTCAACTCAACAATGCAAAAGAAGAAAATCCTCAAATCATGTGAATAGAATAGAATAGTATCAAATGTCAAAAGAATTTAGGATTGGTCACATTCCATCTGTCAAAAAGAATTATGCACATCATTTTGATTAGGTCTGCCTCTAAATCACCAATTCACAGATGAAAACAGCAGCAAGCAGTCGCACACCAATCAACCCGTACCTCCCCCGACCCCCCAAAAGAATCACGGCTAACAAGTTCGATAAACTTCACCTAACCCGAAGGCCTAATGAGAATTAAAGAAAGAAAAGTGCGTCATTTCCATTTACTATTGACTAAAACCTAAAGATCCATAAGCAGAGATGCTATTAGCCGAACTCAGATTGCTACCCTTTTATAGAACTAATTATCAAGAGAAACGAGGCGATCAAATCTTCTTGGAGATATATGGGCATCATCATCGGATGAGACTGAAGAAGTAGCTGCAGCAAGAGACTCGAGCATTGCCACTACTTCAGCGGTGTCATCCAGATAGTACTTGGCTTTGCTGGGTTTTTGACCGACAGTGCAGGCAAATACTTCGGTGTTGTATGAAAGTACGTTTTTAGACACAGCAGTACCAAATAGTTCGAACATATCCTCATCAGATCTGTCATCACCAATGCATAGTACAAAATCAGCCTGTTCCCCTTTCTCTTTCATTGATGCGAAGACCTTTTCTGCAACTAGACCTTTAGTAACACCCTGCGTTTCAAAAGAAAGAAGCAATTCTCAATTCGATGTTCAGGTTGTTATGTTAGGAAATTTGGATGTGATCGCGATCAAAGAGTAAAAGGATAAGGAGTCATGCCTGAGGTTTGATTTCTACTATGAACTGTCCGCTCTTGACAGCAACGGGTTCATTTGCCAAGACACTCTCCAAATGATCCAACATTTCCTTTGCTTGGGAATAACCGAATTCAGGGTCTGCATCCTGATAATGCCAAACTAAGGCACTTTCTTTCCTCTCAATATTAGAACCATCTGTAGCCTCTGTATACGATCTCATAACAGGTTCCGCCATCTGCATCCAACCAAACTCAGAACCCTGACCGTACGTTTCCCATTCTTCTTGTTGCGGCCACCTGCAAAATTGGTCATTCAAGATGCAAACAAATCATCAAACTGGGTATAGTAACAGAAGAATTGAGAGTATCAAAAGCCATTCGATTGAAACCACTATAAACATCGAAAGGCCTTAGCTATCTATATCTGGTTGTTAAATGTGGAAAGACCATCACTTTCAAAAGGAGCCTATGAGATCAAACAACATGTTTGGTAGTACACAAAGCAAATTCCAGTCTCGATTATTTTTAAAGGAAAATCGCAAAAGATACGTTATAGGGAAAGTTATCTATAATGAACAAAATTCAGCTAATACTTTACTAGATAAGTTATAGAGGAAGATAACTTATTGGAAATAAAATAGCTTAAACTTTGATGAAAGAAGAAAAATTAGGTGTATACCTTAAAAAGTAGCCATGTTCCGCAGCAAGTCCAAGCTTCTTGCAAGGAAGAAACCACTCGGTTAGGCTCTTCTTATCTCTTCCACTCACCATATAAACTACATTCTTGGGATCTGCACAGAGACTGTTCAACAGAGAGAGGATCTGAGTACTTGGAATCTTTGTAACCATATTTTGAGGCATCAATGTGCCATCATAATCCAACAGTATTGCCCTGCTTTTGGACCTACAGTAAGCAGCTACAATGCCATCAATTGAAAGTTTTCTGAAATTCGGATCCAAAGCCACCACTCGAAACCCAAAGCCCAGACCCATTCCCCAGCATCTTTTCGGCAAGTGATCATCGCAAGTTCTTTCCATGTCTTGTAAGAAGCTTCTGGCCCAGAAAGCTACATCATGGGTGCTAACATATCGGTAGTGCTTCTCATGTCGTAACTCCTTCTCTGATTCTGACAATGATATTGACAAATTCATTGCATCTGCCGTTGATTCAACATCCCATGGATTGACACGAATTGCACCACTTAGGGAAGGAGAGCACCCAATGAACTCAGATACCACTAGCATGCTCTTCTTAGGTCCACTCGAATTCAACCCTGTTTCTGCACCAGTGATGCCTTGTCTAGAAATGATATATTCGTAAGGAGTCAGATTCATCCCATCCCTCACTGCTGTCACTACAACACATTCAGCTATGCTGTAATAAGCCATTCTTTCACTGAGTGATAAAGAACGGTGGATAAAAACAACCGGCTCATATCCAGGTGCACCAAACTCAGTCAAAATTCGACTGCAGCTCTCCTCTATTTCAGCCTGTATTTCATCCAAATGTATCCCTTTCGCCCTAGCAGGATTCGCAATCTGCACCAGCACAGCCTTTCCTTGCCAATCTCGATGGCTCTTGAGCATGTGCTCGAAAGCCAAAAGTTTCAAGTTGATACCTTTGAATATGTCCATATCATCAACTCCAAGCAACACGGTCTTCCCTTCAAACTGCCGCTTTAGCTCCTCAACCTTAAGTTCTCTATCTGCTTGCCTAAGTACTGTCTGAAGATGGCCCATATGTATCCCAACCGGCATAATCTTTATTCCAATTGTCCTTCCATAGTAATCCAACCCTATGTACCCTCTCTTTGACTGATACTCTATGCCCAACATCCGACTACAACAAGAGAGAAAATGACGAGCATAATCAAAGGTATGGAAACCAATAATGTCGGTGTTGAGTAGGGCCTTGAGGATTTCTTCTCTGACAGGAAGCGATCTGTATATCTCCGACGAAGGGAAGGGACTGTGAAGGAAAAAACCCATTTTTAAGCAGACAAAACTCCTCCTCAAAAACGTTGGCAGAACCATCAAGTGATAATCATGTATCCAAACAAAGTCCTCTTCAGGGATAAGCACCTCAATCACTTTCTGGTAGTACATTTTATTCACTGAGATATATGCTTCCCACTGCGACCGATCAAATCTACATCCATGATCAGCTGAAAATGGCAGCATGTAATGAAAAAGCGGCCACAGCTGTTTCTTGCAAAAACCATGATAGTAATCATCCAACAGACTACGAGGCACAAAGGCGGGAACACATTTAAACTTCTCCAGGACGTGGCTCGCTACATCCTCCTGCTCGCTTGGATCAACATCAACAGGCAACGAACCAACATACAGCACTTCCATATCCTCTGGCAAGCCATCCTTACACCGCAAAAGCAACGAATCCTCATTCCAACTAAAACTCCAACCCTTATCGTCCGCCCTTCTCTTCGCTCTTAAAGGCAGAATGTTCGATACTATGATCATCCGCTCACCAGACACCAAAGATGGATTTTCAGATGCAACACTATTAGCTTGCCCATCGTCTATCCTAGCTACATTCCCCGGAACTGTCATTCCACTCGGGAAACGCCTCCTCCCCTTCGCCTTAGTCATTACTTCGGAATTCGCACATGCTAAATCCAAAAGATTTGCATAAGATCTTGATATCATCTTGCCAAAAAATTTTCCTTATTTCACTAATCAGCTAAAGAAATCACAAACTCGCTCTCAAAGTCTGTTTCCAGTTACCTAAAATCAACAAAAACACATCTTTTTATCATTACAAGAACACTCCAATCACAAGTCCATCATTCCAATTAACAAACACAAAATGCAGTCAAAAAATTAACAGAAATTTCACATAATCAAAAAGAAAGCAATGCACGGAAACACAATGATCAATTCTCGAAAGAAATCAGAGCAGCATTCAATTCAAACAAATTGCGGATTATAGCTGACCTCTGCAATTGAAATTGAGCAAGAATTTTTGTGAAAAAGATTCAAACTTGAGCCAAGAATTGAGAATGGGATTCTAGGGTTTGACGCAAACAAAACCCAAACCCAGGAAGCAAATTACTACTACTAGTATATGAAAAATGAATCGACGATCAATCGCATATGGGAGCATGGATGTGAATATTCAAGATAATAAAGTAATTAATTTTTTATTAGCCAAAATGGATAAAAGTAAAACGTGCCAATAAATTCGAGAATCACTAATCTCACCCACGATATTACCAAAATAAAATAACATTTGAAGAAAATTGAGGGTTACAAAAATTTCAATAATGGAAAAAAAAAATATTACCCTACTTACATTTTTTTTCACTACAATTGGATATAAATATAACGAAAAAGAACATAGAGTGTTTCGTATAGAAAATATCAAGAATCTAATCGATCTTGGAAGAAGATAACTACGAAATAAATCTACCAATCAAAACAGGTCGGATACAACTAACGATTGCACTACGAGTTATGATTCCCTAAGATATTTTTTCTTTAAATATTAATATAATACGTAATTAAAATCGAATCATTTTCACCAAACAATCAACTGACGTATTTATCTATATCACTTATCGTTTGCCAAACAAATGTAAAATTTGGTGTATTTACCGATCAAAACAGGTCGGATACAACTGACGATTCCACTACGAGTTATGATTTGCGAAGATATTTTTTCTTTAAATATTACTTAATATAATACATAATTAAAATTGAATCATTTTTACCAAACAATCAACTGATGTATTTATCTGTATCACTTATCGTGACGCATTTATCTGTATCACTTATCGTTTGCCAAACAAATGTAAAATTTGGTGTACTTTTATTAAACTTTAGTAACGTTTATATGGAGTGTCAAATTTTATAAAAATATTTGTTCGCTCATATTTAGAGTGAATTTCCTCTATTTAAGTAAGAATAAGTAACATCACATTTAGTTGGGATGGGTGAGATTATCGCTACCAATAAAGAAAGAGGATAGAATCCAGCTGGCGGGATCCCACTCGCCCTACGCGTGCCTTCTAGGGATGTGACACGTGTCCTTTCATTTGGGTCGCGTCAAACCTGGGCTATGTGCTGATGGGCCCAGGTTATGGCTACGTTTATCAAGGCCTATATATTGGACCACTATGATGATTTACACGTTACTTCCTCTGTCCGGTTTAAGTAAGACGTTTTTATTTTACACAGGAACCTCCGTTCAATAAAAGTTGAGTCGTATTCCTTTTTAGTCCGTCCTTATAAAGTTGAGTCATTTCCTTTTTTAATAAAAGACAAAACATCTAATCACTCTTACTTTATTTCATCATTTACTTTACTCTCTCTTATCTTTCCTACTTTTTTTCATCTCTCCTATTTATTTAATATAAATTCTTAATCTCCGTGCCCAAAAGTTTTGTCTCAACTTTTATGGGACGGAGGGAGTAGTGTTTAGTTGACTAAAAATTATAAATAGTGAAGTAAGAGAGAGAAAGAAAGATAGAAGTAGAAAATAAAAATAAAGTAAGAGTGAGATAAAATAAGAATAAGAAAGAAAGAAATAATAAAGAGAGAAGCGAGATAAGAATAAAGTAAGATAGATGAGTGAGTTAATTATACGAAAAGAGGAAACGTCTCACTTAAGTTATAACGTGCTAAAAAGGAAAACGTTTCACTTAGGCTGATACAGATAGACTACATTAGTTATATTATTCTATAGCAATAAAAAATAAATTATATGGAAATTTTATGACAATTTTATCACATAATTTTGAATTTGATTTGAAATATATATAGAATATTCAATAAAAAAATATTTTTTTAAATATATAGAAATTTAATATATTATTATATTGTTGCAAAGTGATTAATATGCAATTTAAATTAAATTAAATTTATTTTCAAGGTAAAATATAAAAATGTTCAATTGTACTATGGTGGCGTTCGGTTGTCATGGCTAATAATCATGAGACTATCCATCTAGGATTAAGTTGTAGAATTCAATCTTATGAACCAAACATGAAACATATTTAATCATGAAATTTAATTTTGGCAACCGAACACCCCTATATGTACAGTTTATACTAGAAATCTAGTGCATTATTAAAGAACTCTAATCGATCTCCTATGTATTCTTCCTTAGTGTAATCAACATCACAATAACTAATGTTATAGAGTACTACACCATAATTCTAATGCATTATTAAAGAAATCAAAGCACACCCCCTATATATATTTATGCAAAAACGTTCCATCTACTGCATAAAAATCCTGTATACTAGAAATCTAATGCATACTTAAATATCAATTTCTCGCAATAAAAAGTAACATAAAAAAGCTAGTTTTTTGGAAAAACCACATGAAAAAGAAAATAAAAAGAAGAAGAATGAAGATTACCGATGATTACTAATCACGAAGAAAAACAATTCTTGTCCTCTTCCTGAATTCTGATCGCTCAAGAAGAAACTATAATTTTATTTTATTTTTTGTTTTAGAATTAGGGTATCAGTTCATATAAGATTCTCTAGTAATTTTTAAAGGAAATGCTTAATTTCTAATGGAAAGTTTTTTATACCAATTTAAAGGTAATCTTTTTCTAATTTATACTTTCCTAATTTAAATAAGATTCTGCATAGTATTTTTTTGAAGGAAATTCTTAATTTCTAATGGAAAGTTTGTTTTTTGCCAATTTAAAGGTAATTATCCTTTTCTCATTTTTGTAAAAAACACGTAGCCCACGTAATAAGTTCTGCGCGTTCGGTTGCCATGACTAGTATCATGAGACTATCCATTTAGGATTAAGTTGTGAGATTATTTTAGTTGGAGGGAAGGTTATGACTAATTATCATGAGACTATCCATCTAGGATTAAGTTGTAGGGTTCAATCTTATGAACCAAACATGATACATATTTAATCATGAGATTTAATCTTGGCAACCGAACACACCAGGTGTGAATTGAATCCAAAAAACGAAAATTTTCCGTTAGGTAATTTGGTCAATTTATGTATTTTGTTAAAAATAAAAATAAAAAAGAGAAGTATACAGCGGCATGTTTGATAAGTTAGTAATACCAAGATAGAGAATTATATATGGACATTTCTAATTGTTTGATATCACAGTTAAGCTTAACTCAAAGCCCAATATAAGACCAGGGCCCTATCTAATCTTACCAAAATTATATCATTAACCTTATGTATGTATCTCACCAATTTATCAAGTTAAGCCATGTTATTTAATATACAATACAAATTTAGATAATTTCTTTTCTATCAAACAACAACGGAAAAAAATCATATCTTTGCATATCTTGACATGAAGCCCGTATTTCTTATCTTGTTTTACATATCTTCTCATATCCTATCTTTTGTATCAATAACTGTCTAAAATAAAAAATCACGTGTTCCGATTTCATATTCTCAAAACTATCCAATTTAATCCAAGAAATCCTAATAGATAGTACTATTTCAATTGAATTAATATTATATACTCAAATCTCTCCTCCTAAATAAGAGATCCACTTCACCACACTGTTATCTTTCATATTTTGAAATATCTCATCCTAAAATGAGAGATCCACTTATAATCTTAAATCGTTACTACAACTTACAATGTACTATCTCAATTACCAAAAACATAGAGGAATTTTGTATCTCAATTATCTACTCTTACATCGTTACAGCTTACAACGTGTAGTATCTCAATTATCCAAAATCGATTCAATGTAGTATCTCAATTGGATGAATTAATTTTGAACTTGAAGATTGAGCAATAGATTGATGCATGTGAAGCTTAATATGGGTATTATGTGCATAAAAGAAAGGACAAGAAGAAGAGAAAAAACATCTCCATATCTTTGTTAGTGTTATTCACGTTATAGGGGGTGTTCGGTTTGCAAGATTGTTTCTCGGGATAAAATATTTAGTGTGTTTGGTTCATGAAGTTTAATTCCACAACTCAATCCTATATGGATAATCATGGAATAATTAGTAATAGCTAACCACATATGACTAAAATAATCTCACATGTCAATCCTAGATTATATCTTTGAGTATTATTTTATCTTGGAAACCGAACACCACCTATGTGCACTCGGCACAACACGGTCGGTGCCTCCGGAACACCATTGCGTACTCGGGCAAGTCCCCGAGGTCACCGAATAGGAGCTGGTCCTCTTCTCCAACGAACTCCACGTCGGCATTGGCGCCCCACGCGGGGCCCACGAGGGCCGCCCCGTCCACGACAGTGGGCCCCGCGTCACTCATCCAGCCGAACTCCCCGGCCAGCTCGACAAATCTGTCTTCGGCCGGACACATCTCGTCCGAGGATGTGATCGTTGGCTCTGCGGCCGAGGAGGCTGCCACGGCGGGCGGAGGTGGGCCGTGGTGCTTGGTGGTGGTGGGGAGAGGATGGGTGTGATTGGAGGAGTAGGTGATAAGGAGGGTGGTGGGGTCAAGGCGGCTTCTCTCAACTTGTTTCCTGGCTGCGCACCCTTTGGAGCTACTACATCTATAATATGCCCTGTCATACAAAATTGAATCACATCAAATAAAATACTACCTAAATTAATTTGGGGCAAAATGAAATGATAAATTTATACACCCCCGTCCCAGATTAAGAGTCACTTTTTGCCATAAAAGTCCGTCCCAGTTTAAGAGTCACTTTAGAATTTTCCATATTTGATCATACAATTTTACCATATTCTTCACCAAAATTACATAAAAATGTCATTATCTACATTAAAATAAATCAAAACAAAAATCAAAAGTAAAAAAGGACCCACCTTCAACCAACTCCACCATCTCACTTCATTTATTACACACTCCATCATCTCACTTCATTTATTACAAACTTCAACTCTTTCTTAAAATTCGAGCCATAACAATAAGTGACTCCAAATATGGGACGGAGAGAGTATTGTACTAAAAGTGACCCTATTATTGTAAAGCATACAAATATTGTCTTGTCCTACCAAATGTTTACCAGATTAAGGTGACATACATATATTTGTGTTCTTCATCTTTGTCAACAAGCAATTTTGAGGGAAATTAAAATAAATTACTACTCATGTAACGTGGTTGCCCAAATTACACTATACTTTTTTCGAAGTGACAATCTCAAAATGATATGGATTTTGAACCAAATTTAAATATACAAATGCTAATGGGACAAAATACAACCCCTTCTTTCCAACTCCACTCAAATCACCTTCCACCACCTCATTCTCCTTAAGATATTTTCGAATGTTCATCTCAAATAAATACACAAAATTGACCATTTACTATCCAAACTCATTTTTTTGTAGCAAGAATAAAGCGAATGGGAGGAATGAATTAAAAATTCCAACTACTAAACGTTAATAATTCAATGAAAGCTATGTAAATTGGGGCCATGCCGCCTCTAATATCTATGAACAATTTTTTTTTCTTCAAAAAAATAAATAAATAAAAATCACTCACCTACTCCCTCCGCTACACTTCATTAATCACATCTCCAAATTTTGATCTTAACCATAATCCATTTTAAATTTTAAGCCAAATTTTTAAAAATGTTGTTGTGATTTATACATGATCTACTCCTATAATTGTAATTAAACCAAATAATTACCTGGGATAAGGCGATCCTTTTATAGGCTTTTGGCCGTACTTCCGCCACGACCATGAATCCGGTGGCGGATACACCTCCGTTTTACTCCGGCAACCGTCGCCGATGGGCACCACCACCACTCTTTTATTAGCACCCCTCCTACTACAATAATTTTAACCCAATTAATTACCATTAATTTTCAAGATTCAAAAAGATGACCAAAAAAAAAATAATTGCAAAATGACACCTTTTTTTGGGAGATGGAGCATATGCTTCTTCATCGCCGGAAATTGGAGAATCCGCCGCATTCTCCGGTGGAGGAGTGAGGGTGGAATCCTCACTTTGTTCATCATCAAATCTTCCCTCCATATATGTATGTATTATGTATATACTAGCACTAGGTGTGTATGTGTTTCTAGTTTATGAAAATGGAGGTTTTGATGGGAAATATTTGTAGTATATGGAAGTAGGCCAAATTCACTCTATAATATTCCCTCGTCTCATTCTGTCTTATACACGACATTTTCCAAAGTGTTTGAGAGCTAATTAAGATCCCGACAATATAAAATTTATAATTTAAATAACAATTATTTTTTTTTAATAAATAGAAAGAGTAATGTTTTTTATTTTTGAAAATTTGAAAATTGAGGGTCGTTTAATAAGAAAATTGAATCGGGTGAGATGGGACGAAGTAAATAATTAGTTTTAATATTACATGTATATTTGTTAAGGGTCCATTAGTTACGAATTTGGTTGTCATATTCGATTGATTATATATATCATGCCAATATTAAGATAGATCGAAATATGGATAACTATAAACATGGGGCAAATAATTGAACTTATAGGAAATGCTTTATTTGAAAGCGATTGCTTAAATTGAGGCTCTTATAAACTCTATTATGGAGTGGCTTCTATTCTTTGTTCTATTAATAAAAATGTTATGCTAATGCTGCTAGCTACATATTGAATGCTTACATAACAATTAGCGGAAAATTGCCATTTAATCATAATTCTTGGTTATCTTCTGGCCAATTTTAACTTTTAATTAGCTAATTAAGCCATAACTTTTGTATCTTTAGCAAACTCCTGCACTATTAAAATACTGTATATAACAATTACACTAGTAAAGCAAAGTTTTAATGGTACGAGGCAATTGCAAAATGTAAAAAATGCATTTCCAAAAATAAGTGTTTAATGGTATTATGGTATTCATAATTTCATATCATGACAATGCTAAATAAAAGCGTTTATATACACTCCTTTAGTGTCTATTTCCTTCTTAATATCAACCATTAGATTAGTATGATTGACGGACTAGCGTATTGAATATTGTTGTGTAGCGTTTATAATATTGCTGTATAAGTGGTGTCACAGTGTCATTTTAATAGGGGTTAGCTCACGTTCTAAATGATACTATCATTATGTAAAAAAGTTCACCTCATCTAGTCCACATATGGTTAGCTCGAATTACATACGAATAGTGAAAAGATAATCATGCAACGTTTATAATTTAACAATAATCAAGGGCCAAAATCTTGGATAACAATTTGATGTTTTGAGATATGATCAAATGCACAAAACCTAATCTAAAGAATGTAGACATTAATTCTTGAAGCAACATGTTTTAGTTGGTCCTCTGCATGTTGCCTTGCAATTATTTCATCCTCCATTTGAATTCGAGAAATGCGATCCCACGGCATATTAGGGCGAAGCTCGAAAGATCGTGGATCCACAATTATCTTCTCTAGTGCAACAGCATGTCGCACCAACTGTGTAATCATTTGAAGATGATTATGCACGCCACGATAGCCAACAAATTCTACTTCCTTAATGTGAGAATAAGACAATTGAACTTCAATTTTCCTATTAATCTTTGAAACATCATAATCACTACCATTAAGCAAGTAATTAGCTTCCAAAGCCCTTGGCACCTGGTGTGACGCCTATAAAATCATTAATAACCACACGGAGTAAGTCAAAAGATATTGGAAAGAGAAAATTTATGAAAAAATAATGTCAAATTCTAGTCCAATCCTAACTTTAAAAAAAAGACCAATTACATCATAACTTTGATGTATAAGTTGTAATATTATAACTTTGTCATTCCTCTAATTCTCATCATTAGTTTGAGACAAAAAAAGACTAGCCTTACACATCAAACTTCCAAATTTCTCGCCATGGACCATTACTTAAGAAAAATGTCAAGTAATGATGAAATAGGTCATTTCTAAATTGACAGAATTTGATCAACCTTGGTAGTTTTTATGAATAGATAGTTACCTCTAGGATAAATCTCTCCAAGCAAGGTGCTACACCAAACCAGTTTATTATTGGCACGAGAGAACAATTGTCCAGGTATTCACGGCCAAGAACCACCACCAATTCCTTAAGTTTAGGCATTATCTTTTCCAAAGTGTCCTGTACAACATCAATATATGTATATCATCTCAATTAACATGTGATTGATAATTTATTGAAAATCAAATCAATAACAAGTTTACATTACATTGCCGGTAATTTTGGACATAGTGTATATCTTGAGGGTGTGTAGTTGTGGAAGCACTGAATCAAACATGTCTATAATGCCTCTGATGTTCTTGATATCATACCGCATCATCTCCGGCCGCCCCTTAATCCAGAGCTGAGTAAGTCGATGAACACCTTCAAGCTTGAAATGAGAATGTGGTATACTCGGACCAGCGTACTTGATGCAGACAACATTTGATTCACGAACCACAATGGATTTGAGACTAGTGCACTGGCTGATTTCTAGGCATTTGAACACCGGCGAGGTCCCAACAACCTCCAGAGACGAAAGCCCGTTTCCACACCGGGACAAGGACAGATGCTCAAGGAGACGACAGTTTCCCAACAAAAACGCCACAGCTGCGCCACTCACATTCACATAATGCAAGTTCAGCTTCTTGAGCAGCTTCAGATTGTCGGGAAAATTCCCCTTTTCGTACGGGAAACAGTAACAGCGCTCGGCTCGTGAGTTGGAGTAGGTGTTCAGGATCAACTCAAGACTCTCAACTTTTCTACTCACGGCCGAGCTAAGCCAATCATCGATCCATCCACTGAATAAGGAAGATAAATCGAATACCACTCTGAATCTGTTAAGAGTAGTACTGGAGGATTCCGGGAGTATGGTGGTGAATAGACGATCAATCCATCTAACAAACTTGAATCTTAATTTGTTAATGTTATAGGAGTTTCTCCGATTGTCTAGTATTGTTGTCGAATCCAGATCTATATCTAGTTTGCGTGTGACGATCCACAAGCTCCTCCATCGAGAGGAGAGTGCACTAGTCTTTATAGCTTCTTTCAAGCTCATCGAAGATAATATTAACCCTAATATCTCATCAGGAAGCTTGCTAATTCGATCACCCTGAAAGTGAAAACTAAACACTTGTGACTTATACGTCTATTGGTTGGTTTAATTATCACTTACACATGTATAGTTTTTCATTTTTTATCATTTTTTAAAAAGAAAGGACAAACATAAATTTATAAGAAAGCATAGTTTTTCATTTTTTATCATTTTTTAAAAAGAAAGGACAAACATAAATTTATAAGAAAGCGTAGATCAAGATTGTAGTATTTTTGCTATGGTTAAGTTATATCAAACCAAGATCATAATTTCATCATCGAAATCATTAATTTCGTAATCAAAATCATTAAAATGAATCATTAAAATGTTAGATACGATTTACATAAACAAAAATCAATAATGATAATTAGGCAGATTTTTACCGTGTAGTCATCTTCGAGTCGACTCCGTTGCTTTTTCGCCATTGTTAGTTCACTCGTCAGATCTACTTTTATTAGTGTTGTGCATATATATATAGTCGATCGGTAGAAAAGGATAATAACACAAAAAATTTACAGTTACAAAAAATCTGTAAGGATATATAATAATATTCTTTTTATTTTTAAAGAGATTTCAATAAAGTCATAGTATATCATCTACGTATATATATCTACATCAAGAGAAAAGATCTGTTGCATAACAAATGTTAACGTATACGAGCGACTAATCCTACGTAGGCTAATTTCTATAAAATTATCGAAAACTTTAAATTTACGTAACTCTCTCAATTTAAATTATTTTTTCGCAAAAAATATATCAAATCAAAGGTAATTTTATAAGGATTCTAACGAGATTTCAATTGCATATGTTCCGACGATGTTCGGATGATGAAATTTGATGATTTTTATTTCAGTTTTCGTATATGTTGATGATTTGACGAAATCTCAATATAATGCATATCAAATCTCAATACAATGAATGTGAAATCTCAATAAAACTGGGTTGATATTTTCGTGTACTTGTGTTGAAATACTCATGTCATTGTATTGATATTTGTAATACACTATGTTCATATAAAAAAAGCACGAAATGTTGCTGCGTCGAGCGAGTGAGCAAAATCCGGCAAAAATCGTCTTCTCCGTGTAGTTGCTCCGATTTAGTAGCGGCTAGGGTTTTGAAATTGGAGAGAAAGGGTTTTGTCGTGGGTTGAGGGAAGAGAGACGTTTGGTGTGAGAGAGAGTGATTGGATGGAATGTCAAGCGGTTTCAATGAAAATCACGCTTAATTGTAGGAACTGCCATTTTTAATTCATCATTGTTTTACTCTTATACCCTTATAATGCACGAAATAGGACCAATAATGTAGCATGGGATAAGTTCCACAATTTTGATCTTGACCGTCCACATCTCTAATCTAATGGATGATATTAAGAAGGAAATAAACACTAAGGGGTCAATAGGACCCTAATGCTCGCCTATACATATATATTGTAACTATATTGCACGCCTATTTTATGATGATATTTTCCAATTTAATACTAGTAATATAATGCCACTTTCCATGAATAATACATGTCTATTTTGTGCAATTAGATTTATTGAATTGATATTCATTTGATGTGGCATGTGGGCATCCATTTATCAATGAGTTAATGGTGAGGTACACCAATTCGCTATGCCACCTTGGTATAGATGGACCATGGAATTTTTACATTATACATGTATTGATCATAAATATAAGAATCAATTAATGTAAAAACAATACTACTTTTTTAACTGACCTATAAACATTGCACTAGACGTTTAAAATTAGTGTTTTTACATTGTAAAATTAACCACACTAGGAAAAGAATGAGATTAAATTAAATTATCATTCCCATTTACTTAAAATATGACTTACAAATCGTGTGGGTTGGGTTATTATCAAGTTGATCTCATTGCGACCTAATCCGTTAAGGTCAATTATGAACACGACCTGTTAAGTAATTCATCAATCTAAATATGGGCTAGATATGATTCAGACCCGCACACGACACGAATTCGTTAGTAACATGATCATATCCATGTTGACAGAACATAGTAGCAACACGAACTCAGCAACACCTGATAACAACACGAAATGACGTGGACGTGTTGCATAGGAAATATGATCCTACGATGTGGACATGTGGTGACGATGGTCATGACAGTTAAGGCAAAGATATGGTAGAAGGCATAGTATGAAAATTAAGAAAATAAAAACATAACTACACCTCTAATAAATGTAAAAAATAAGGATCACTAGCTCCATATTATCGTGTGTTTATCGGGTCGACTCACTAAAGAATGAACACGTTAAAACTTGACGCTAACACATTGATTTTATATATACCCGTGTCATATCGAAAATTATAAGTCATAATTTGCACTATAGTGTAGACTGATCAGCCTCCATTGCTCACATGTTTATTTTCTCTAGCACTTTCATGGGCTCAGATTAGTAATATTATTTTGTTGCTTCAAGTGCTCTTCCTATTACCAATGGTCTTTATCAATTTGCAAACCTGGCCCAAAAAGTTGTGTAGCTTATGATTCTTGATTTAATTTTCTTTAATTTTTCTTCTCATTTTAGTTCTGGATTCCCTTTTCACTTTAATATTCTGAGATGGCTGATATTAATTTTATTCAGTCCAATTAATTAATTTGACTATGCATGGACTAAATGCAGATATTTGATATTTTTATTTTAGTAGAGATCCCACAGTTTCAGCAATATGAAGTTAGAATATACTCCCTCCGTTCCAGATAATTTTTCGGGCCGTCCCACGTAATATGTCTGACTTCACTTTTACCATTTTTAGCAGTGGACCTCATATTCCACTAACTCATTCCTACTCACATTTTATTATAAAATTAATACTTTAAAAGTAGTACCCACATCCCACCAACTTTTTCAATTCACTTTCCATTAGATTTCTTGAAACTCGTGCCGGGTCAAAGTGTCCCACATTATATGGGACAGAGGGAGTATATGCACTCGCCAACTGTCTCTCCCTCCATGTTTACGTGGCAATGGAGCCAAATAATTCACATCGGCAAGGTTTTTCTTTGAATCAAAACATTATCAAATCAAACTTAACTATTTATTTAAATTTCATTGATTTGGAATTTATTCAATTATATAGAACCAAATTGATTGAATTGAAATATAGCTTATGTTATTATTTGTTTTTGACGAATAGCTCCAAAATAAAATAATTAGTATCGAAATTATTCAAAAGACCATCATTCAAATTTGAAGTGATGTGATACTTGAATAAGTTTCGTAAGTATAATTAATTAATCATAGAATAAATCAAATTTATTTTGTAATAATTGAAATCTAAATCATACAATCCTCAACTTAAAATAATTAGAAAATAAAAAGACTTCCTTAATGTGTTCAAAAGTGGAAAAAGGATATGTGATACTAATATTTAGAAGCATGTGATGATATTTTTCATTTTTAAAACTAAAAGGTCTAAAGTTGCAACATATAAAAAGGTTTGATGAAATTTACTATTAGTAAAAACCCTGATATAAATTAGGACAACTTAGTGGTAAAGTTTCAATGATAAAATTCTAATGTTCAAAACTCACTATTGCCTCTATAAATTTGAGTACGTCGCTCTTAGTTTACCAAGCATGATTTTTCAACTATTGCACACCAAGAGACTCAAAATACCTATAGTTTTATAGTAATAAATATAAATAGATGAATTTTAAATTTTTTCTCAAAATTAATTTCCTTTAAATTGAAGCTGACTCGTCAGAAGTATTACATGAGTTTAAAGTTCGGATCATAATGCCATTTAAAAAAAATTGATATCTAGTTAAAATATATACTCACTCTGTCACAAAACAATGAAACATTTTCTTTTTCAGTCAGTCCCATTAAAAATGAAACGTTTCTAAAAATAAAAACAATACTCTTTCTATGTTTTTTTCTCTCTTACTTTACTCTATTTTCATTAACTCACAAAACAACACTACATAAAATCATGTGCCGAAAAATAAATGTTGCATATTTAATGGGACGAATGGAGTATATAGCAATGGCATGATAGTTAGTAGACTAGTAGTTGGATGATCATTCCAAAAAAAAAAAAAAATTAGGAGAAATTAGAAGATAAAAAGAGAAAAAAAGGTAGTAGTAAATAAAAAGGTTTTGAGATAGCCTTATCCTTATCGTGTGAATATGTGTTCACGATTTTGATGTGAATTATGAGAAGCTAAAATGCACGTGATATTTGCGTCTTCAAACTTTTATCGCGGTCCCCAAAAAAGCGACTTAGATTTGAAATTCGATTTTGACATTAGTTGGTCTAATTCATTATTTAATATTTGCATACATTAACCCAAAAATATGTTACTAGCTTTTAGTTGCTAACGCGTAAAATTCTCCAATTTAACTAGAATTACATTATATAGCACGTGAATTTCGTGTTTCATACACATCGCTTTACTACTACATCGAATATTTTAGAGAGTTTACCAAACGCTCTATTCGACCCCTCCTTTTAGATAATATCTACTCAGTCCGTCCGCGAATAGGAGTCACATTTCTTTCCGACATAAGTTTTAAGACATGTTAAGAAAAATGGGTGGAAAAAAGTTAGTGGAATAGCCGAATAGGGGTCCCACTAGTATATATTAGTTTTAAATGATACGTGAGTGAAATGAGTTGGTGTGATGTGAGATCTCTTTACTAATTATGAATCGAGACTCTCAATCGCGGACGAACCAAAATGGAAGTATAGGAATCCTATTCGGGAACAGAGGAAGTATATATTACTAGTACTTATCTAATAATTTGTGGTTGATATTTTGATTGAATTTTGATTTTGCATATTAATATGGAAAACGTTTCAAATATTTGTTGAACTTTCATTTTTATCTGATTTTACTAATGTGTTAGATCCGACTACATTTAATTACTTGTCTGTCTGACAATATGAAAATGGCTAAATTGATCGACATATAAAACGATACATTTATGAATAATAGTCTCTAAATTAATGAATTTTGACAGAATTCTGATTTTATATGCAAAGTTTAAAATCAGTCTGATTTTTCATACCAACTTTAAAATGTTTTTTCGCTGTTGTTTGCTAAATCGTAAACTCTTTTCCATCTGGGACTTACACGGACACGGTGACCAAAGAAAATATTCTTTCTATATTTATATTTTTCTATTATTTTTTAAATTATAAATCCAAACGCTAAAACACCTAAAATCATAATCATGTTTAGTTAATATGTTTGCATTTATCGTGTGGAATAAAATGATTAAATGATTATAAATATGGAATATTGATATGTAAAGTTACTGTATATATTAATGCTTTATATAATAAAAGAAAACAAAGCCTAAAATGAAGATTGAGGTGGGTCCCTACACAAATATTGAAGCCTGTCGTGTTACTATGGTGTAGATGCGTTTAAAAAATAATACTACTATAGTATTGAAATCATTTAATGATAAAAAATTTCACTCTACAATTGACATGACATCAATAGTTTATAGATAAATAAAATTACCTTTGACATTTCAGGATAATAATTGAATAAATTGATAGAGTCATAGTCACAGAGAGATGAAATATGTAAATAAAATGGGCTCTACCATCCATAAACTTTCAGTCAATTCATGAACTGCATATGAAAAAAAAATATTGTATGACAATGTATAGACTTTTGATTTACTATTATAATTTTATTAATTCTCACAATAAAATAGTAATAACTTTTACATTTAAGTCTATATATATAATAAAAAATTTATTTAGTCTAACTATGAATAGTATTTACATTTCATTGGCACTTATAATGTTTAGTTCACCTAGCAAAGCTGAAGCACCACAATACTTTAATTCCCTTAACAATAATTTTAAGAATTATTCGTATGTGATATGACTTGGAAACTATTGATAGAAAATAGAAATATTGAAAAATTGAAAACGACCTTATTTCTATAAGTGGGGCTGAGTGATTATTTAGTTAGAAAAAGATATGGTGGAGTGGATTTAAAGAAATTCAATTGAAATTGATTCTTCAACTTTACTCAATAAATTGGGCCCATGCTAATTATTCGTACATATGTGAATTTACGGGAATACCCTTATATTATTTCATTTATTAAGCTCTAATATATAGTTCCACATGTGATGGCTATACACGTGATTTTTCATTTTTTCTTCTTCTTTTTACTGTCACGGGAATCCATCTAATTTGATGCAGACATGAGGCAATGATTTTCAGATATTGTGAAGCAAAATGCCATTTTTCCAAACTGAAATCAAGTTTGGAAAAGAGAAGGCTAAATTATTTAACAAAAGGTAAAATTTTAATACGTTTTTATTAGTACTATTTGACGATGAAATGTGACTCGGTTAATAAGAAAATTATATTTCAATCAATACATCGAACTGAATATGTTAATGTGGATTGTAATTAAAAAAAATTCACTATATTTCTAAAACTATTATTCGTTGCAAGAATAATTTAGTAACAATTGCTAAGTTTAAAGTTTGTGGGAATTTTTAGAAAGTTTCGTAATATTAGACGCTAATATTCCTAATAAAAAAGCATATACTCCTCTATCTGTCAACAAAAATGGTCTTATTTTTACATTTTAAATCTTCTACCAAAATTAGTCTAATAAGTTTTTTATAACGACGTGGATCCTATTTTTCACTAACACTTCAACCATTTTCTCTCTTTTGTCTCTCTCAAAAGCCGATTACACATGTGAAATTTTAAAATTTAGGCCCAAGCACATTGAAACTTCTACTTAATCATGTTGGAGTCAACTTTACATGAACAAAAGTATCGTTATGCGCAAGAATAAATCTCCGTGCATATGGAATCAACGATGAAACACATGCCCCCGTCACATTTGGCCAGAACAATAGTCCTTCACGAAGTGTTCGAATAAACTTCTCATTACCAATGCACGTATATGCAATGGCGGAACTACATGTTAATGGGGAGGGGCTTTAAAAAATTCTAAATTACTTAGAAAATTTATTTTTAAATAAAATTTAAAAGTTTAGCCCTTGCTCATATTTATTTCTGCGTACGTCACTGCGTATGTAGACGGACGAGGTCGAGAGCAGTTGTTATTATGCTCTTAATTTTCTACTATTTGCAGCCCTTCCACTAATTATATCAGCAATTTTAACATTCAAACTAATAATACTCTAACCTTCCGTCAGTTGACTCACTCCCCACGTTTTGTGGCCTAAGTTCACACACATACAAGCTAAAAAGCCATTCACATATTCAAATTTCAACATTAAATAGGAGTATTATATTATCACCATAACCCCAAAACACGTACTAACACTTAATAAATTGAACAAGACGATAATCGTGCTCATTACTTTACATAATCCTCCACGCAATCACCCCAATTTACTACTCCAACAAGGGTCAATAATGTAACGACCCCTACCCCAACCCCACCCATATATATAACTCATTTCCCCCCAATCAAACTCCACACACAACTAATCTCAATAATTCACTCTCTTCCCTCAAAAAAAAAAAAAAATCAAAACCCACTGTGTGCAGTGTGTGTTTCCGGTCTGAAAAAGCTCATCACTTTCCGACAGAACATGTCAGACGAAGAAACATTCTTAAACCTCTTCGACAAGTACTGGTTCGGACAGAAACCCTTCGCTCCCACAAAAAAGGCGGCGGCGCCGTTATCGCAAGACGAAAAAGACGGCGCTCCGAAGAAGCTGAGCAAGATCACAACGCTGATGAGAAAATCCCTCAGCGACCAAAACCTCTCCTCCTCATCATCATCGGAGCCGAGCTCCCCGTCTCCGAAATCCGTCCTCGGGCCCCACCTCCAGACGATCCTCTCCGGCAAAGAAGCCGGGAGCTTCGACGAGGAAGAAGAAGCATTGAAGAAGATCAACAAGGCGAATGCGGATAAGGCTATTCATCGGAGGAGGAAGAGGAGAGGAGGCGCGAGCAGGAGCTTGACGGAGCTGGAGGTGGAGGAGGTGAAAGGGTTTATGGATCTAGGGTTTGTGTTTTCGGAGGAGGATCGGGTTTCCAATTCGAGATTGGCGTCGATCATTCCGGGGCTGGTGATGCGGGAGGGGAAGGGGAAGAGTGAGGCGTCGCGGCCGTATCTGTCGGAGGCGTGGGAGAGGATGGAGGAGGAGGAGAGGAGGAGGAAGAATTCGATGATGGAGTGGAGGATTCCGGCTTTCGGGAATGAGATGGAGCTCAAGGATCATCTTAGGTTTTGGGCTCATTCTGTTGCTTCTGCGGTTAGATGACGGTTTGTCATTGTGTGTGTTTTTGGTTGATCACTTTGGATTTCTTGAAAATTTTTACAATAGTGATTTTTGTTGAGAAGAGAGTGTGATGAGATAAATGTTTGGTGGGGATTGATACAAAGTTTGTGTATGTAGATTGGATCATTTGGAATAAGAGTGGTCATAGAAAATGTTTGATCATTGATTTCCTTCCAATTAAATTGTGTTTTTCCCACTTTTGCATTGTTTTTTACTACACAACATTGGTAGATTGATTATCAAGTTCTACAATTTTGAAGCTCCAAAATATGCACATTGTATGTTAGTATTTGAAAATTAGAAAACTCGATTGATTCCGTTCTAGTCTTTTGAGCTGTTGTTGATTCCACGGTGCGTCAGCTGGGAGTAGCAATTTTTGGGGTTTGGAAGGGTTCGAAATTCAAATGAATGAATAGAATATAAGTATGCCAATTCACATGGCATCTGGTTGCTAGAGAAAAAAAAGACCACCTTTTTAATGTGATGGATAGATACATAAAGTGTTAAGTGAGATTTCAAATTGGTTGATATTCCGATACAACTCACCCACCTACCATGGGGAGAGAGAAACTATATGAGTTGGTTCACAAGTAAAAGAATATCTTGTTGTTTGTATTTATAGATATTATCCCAAAATTGTAAGCACTAGTACCAAACCATTAATTATATTGTGTAATTCACAATTAGAAATTATAAAATTATGGGAGTAATTTTATAAGTACTTGGATAGATTCGACCATTCAAACACAATTGAAAATTTGACTTTGAGATATGAAAAATCTATATAAAAACAGTGGTAAGCCAACAACATGGATGTGATGATGTGCAGAGATGGGAAGAAGAGATTATATTTTATACGTAGTATTTTATTAGCTTCCCAAACTAAAATAACGAAGTCATTTAGTCGTCCACGTCGTCACATGAATACATATATGTGCCGCTATTCATTCACGTTACATAATTGGACACATATACGCCAACTCTATAACAGATTTTAACCAAATTTCGAGATTTTGCATGAAATAGCCCTTGATTGTTCAACCATCCCTTACCACGATGACCGCTGCACTGCCTCTACCTTTTGGCGGCAACTTTTTCAGCGTATTTGACCTACTATTTTTTTTTTCAACTTGTTCTTTGTGTTAAAACTGATGTCATCGTCAGTAAACATAATAAATTGTGACAAATAGTCATAATAATGCCATTTGTGGATGTGTTGGGCAGAAACTTGAATAATGCCCCAACTTTCGCAAGTAGTTGACATAATGTAAATTATTGATATATTTTAGAGCAAATTGGCTCAGGACAACTTTAGTTATGCCGTGCTAATTATTTTCTTAATTACTATCCACTTGTTAATGCTAGTAATTAACATCCACTTGTTAAAAGATGCTTGAATAAATATTCGTCATTATTGAACTCATTTTAGGTCATTTATTGTGGCCACGAGGGCTGCATTAAGATTCTTCTGGATAATTAATGTTTTTAATTCCTTAATTGGACAAACCAGTGATGTGTAATTTTCTCCAACTCTTAAATCTACACCTTTCAATTTTGTATCAGATTTAGCTTTACTTATAAAATTCATCAATATAAGTTCATTTTCGAATTTTTGTGGTGGAGACTCGAGAGTGCCAAAATCATTATCTGGTTCTGGTCAATTTGATTGGATATTTGTACACAAAGTTTGTATATAAAGTGATTGTCCGATAATGGGCAAAGAATACCCATTTTTATCCAATAGAAATCTTTCAAAAATGATCAATTATCTCGTAGTAATTCTTATTAATACATAATTTCAACACCGGATCGAATTAATATATAGACTTTAGGATGTCAAAATTGATTGATGGCTCTATGATTTGAATTGTCTTACCATATCTTCAATTTTGTTGTCAGACGTTCGCTTCTAAAGTAACCGCGTCTTGAATTTTGTCATCGAATATATGTTCTGTTCATATAGTAGTTTCGCTTCTAAGTAATCGCGTCTTAAATTTTGTCATCGAATATCTGTTCATATGGTAGTTTCGCTTCTAAAGTAATCGCGTCTTGAATTTTGTCATCGAATGTCTGTTCGCATGGTAGTTGAGTTGCAAGTTTACATGACACAAAAGCTTATTTAAAATTAATTGATTTTATAAGTATGTGTAATTCCTAATACAACATTGATACATAATTAAAATTGATACTAAAATTTTAATGTTTGGGAAAAAATAAAAAAGAGTCAGATTAAAATTGAAAAGTGATATTAACCCTAATAAAATTTCCATAGTTTTGTTAGTCAATTCATCATTTAAGAATTATATTAAATCAATAGTTACATATCTAAATATCTAAGAATCTCTTATTAGAAATATTAACTAGATATGTCTGTTATTATTTATTCCCACCACCAAGAATAATCCCTAAACAGGCCACGGTGGCTCGATATGGTATGAAAAACCGACGTGACACGTGAATAGTTAAGATATGGTACGATTGTCTGGAAATATACTAACAATATGTTGTAATGCTAAAAGTCTCAATTATGTATAACAAGGTTATATATACAGTTCTGCATACGATGCAGCGAATGAATGATCAATCGCATTTACATATATGCATATGTACGTATATACGAGGGTGGTCGAGCTAGAACTAACAACGCTTACCACTACTCCTTGTTAGAGACGGCTTCTGGAAGTTTGTATGTAGGACGTTTGTCCGCGCCTCTCCTGGAATACTCTCTCCATCTACGGGCAGCTGCAGCAGCTCGTGCTGCCCTCTCTTTCACTTCTTCCTCTGCAACACAAAATAAAGAAGATTTTCAGCATAGTTCCATTGAGATCTTACTCAAGGGAAAATGAACTTTATACCTTTATTAGCTTTACTTTCGTAGTCTTTCGTGTTGCCCCAAAGGTTGTCCCAATAAGTCGGAGTTTGGCCAGAATCTTTCTGCTTCATCATCCTCACTTTAGCCTGTGCCTGTAAGAAACGAGGCGTTTTCAAGCACTGTAACCATAACAAGTCGAAAACCAAATCTCTCTATTGAACTCATTCACTCGATGTCCAATTTGTCCGAGAAAATCAGACCATATTGAATAAGGGTCCTTACCAATACTTTAGCTTGTCTCTTTTCCCATCTACCGCTCGCCTGCACAAGCAAGAGTATTAACACGCGCATAGCCTCAAAGCGTGTCATCGGATGATACAATATACTATGTTAATAGTTTGGCAATCTTACCATCCGAAAGACATCTGAAGATCCTGAGCCCATGCCCGAGAGCATCAGAGCGACCTGATAAGCATTATTACGCTTGTAAATAAGCTACAGCAAAAAACTGTATATGCTTTATCACGACAGAATATCAAGATGATGAAATTAGAAAAGATTCTGCATAAAACGGAACATAAATACCACGATGCGTTCTTACATTCACTCTTTCTACTCTGCGCATTTCATCTTCCAGCAGCGATAACTGAGCAGCAGAAGTCCAATGAATACAATCAACGGGGCTGAAATGAATACGTACAGGACTACAGGTCATAACAAATTCCAGTAATTGGTATCCGAAAAAGAGAAATACAAAGAAACTTACCAGCTCTCAACTGCTTGCTGAACTTTGTCAAGCATCCCGGCTTGGTTATAAGCTCTGGCTCTTCCAAAGTCTTCCTCAATGGCAAAAACTTCCGAGCAAACGTTGGCACAGTTCTTGCAGCCTATGCGAAGAAACGGAAGAAATCAGACACTGCCAACTTAAAGGTATACAATGCAGATTTTGCTCGTTCCATTTTGCATTTAAACGACATACTTGTCGTAGAGAACTATCCACAATTTGAACTCGAAAGACATTTCTAAAATGAAATGTCAAAGTAGAACAGAAGTGATGGCAAGCTTACCTATGCAACTAAACTCGTCCACAAAGACATGGTCCTTCGTGCTGGAATCATCGAAAAACGGATTGATTGCAGTGAGAGCGTATCCATGGATTTCATCATACACCATTCTCTGGACAGGATCACTCAGAATCTAAAACAGAGGAGAAAGAATAGAAGATCAGTTTCCAACAGAAGTTACAAACTCACCCAAGAAATCCATAAAATGGAACTTACCTCGTACACCTCGTTTATGAACATGCAGAAATTCGTTGTCTCCGGGTCATCACCACTCAAATCTGGATGGCAAGATTTCATGCAATTATAATAGGCTTTCTTTATTTGCTCCGGGGTCGCATCTGGAAGCTATGGTACATTCAAGAATCAAAAAGAGAAATGAAAAATCAATCATCATCTTAATCACAATGTCAGTATGAGTGTGTAACAAACACTTCACCCTTATCATTCACCATTGAAATACCAATCAAATTGCTTCACAATTTCTTGAAAATAGACTAAACATATCAATCCTTACCATCATTACCAAAAAAGCCAAATCGCAACCACTAATCCTTTAATCAACACCTAGAAAGCTTTATACTTCTGAATTTCCTTTTTTTCGTTCTTATGGTATAATAGAAAACATAAAACACGGAAACTGGGAAGGCCCAATACATCAAGATTAACACACTAAGGGCGGTGCGGTTGCCATGATTACTCATGATTAAAGGCCATGACTAATCTTATCTTTTGTTTGGTTGCATTTCTCTCAAAAGCTTGGCCCCTGACAATGTATCTGGGCCGCCTCCATAATGCCAAGATTAGATTATATCTCATGATAAACCATCTAACCTTCACCCCTGTGACTAATTTAGTCATAGACAAATCTTATTGTGACTTATCCCATATTTTATCACACTCTTATCTTGCCTAATAAACCGAACACCACCTAAATGAAATTGAACCAAGTTTAAAGACAAGATTTTACCAAAAACAAAATAGTATTCATCTGCAGCATAATAGAAGACATAAAACACAGAAATTGGGAAAGCCTAATACATCAAGAGTAACAAACTAAATGTATTTGACACAGTTTAAAGACAAGATTTTTATCATTACAAGACCTTAAACAGCATAATAATCATCTGCAGCATACTAGAAGACATAAACCACAGAAATTGGGAAAACCTAATACATCAAGATTAACAAATTAAATGAATATCAGACAAGACAAGTTAAAAGACAAGATTTTTATAATTACCAGACCCAAAACAGCATAACAGAGGACATAAAACACAACAATTGGGAAAGCCTAATACATCAAGACTAACAAACAAAATGAATTTGAGGCAAGACAAGTTCAAAGACAAGATCTTTATAATTACCAGACCCAAAACAGCATAACAGAGGACATAAAACACAACAATTGGGAAAGCCTAATACATCAAGACTAACAAACAAAATGAATTTGAGGCAAGACAAGTTCAAAGACAAGATCTTTATAATTACCAGACCCAAAACAGCATAATAGAGGACATAAAACACGACAATTGGGAAAGCCTAATACATCAAGACTAACAAAAAAAAAAGAATTTGAGGCAAGACAAGTTTAAAGACAAGATTTTTATCATTACCAGACCCAAAACAGCATAATAATCATCTGCAACATCCTCAGAAGAAGCAGATTCCTGAGATGCAACCCTGATTCTCCCAACCCCTTTCCTCTTCCCTCCATAGCTGCTCCACCCCACATTATTTTTTCCTGCTGCAGCGCATCTGCTTCTTGGACACAAACTTGTCAATGGATTCTGAAATTTGAGTGCATCTGTGCAAACTGGCGGCAGTAACTGAGCCATTGCAGAGAAAAGAATCACAAAATCCTAGAATCGATTCAGCTAGGTGCAAGAAAAAGAGGGTCTGGAATAAATTGATCAAAATCTGAGATATTTTGGCGGTATGTGAATTGTAATGGACGAAATAAATAGTTGTATTTTGGAGTGGGAGGAAATGCTGAGATGGCAAAAGGAATGCCATAGATTCTGGAGTGAGGGGGAATCCAGACAAGAAAGCACGTGTCAGGACGTGGGAATTTTGGCCCTCCACGCTTTATGGATTGTTGCTGCACGATTCTTCTTCTTCAAGACTACGTTTTTTGACAAAGGCTGCAGCTTATTTTGGATTAAGCTTCTTTGTGGGGTTTATTGCATAATTGATCACTGCTTAGAACTTTTACAAATGGATATTTTAAAAAATTTGGAAAAGTGGCGTGAGTTATAATAACTAAAGGAATAGCCAAAAAGGAAAACAAGATGGTCCAAAAAGATAAATAGATTGTGATTGCCTGCTTGGTCTTGATTAATGGTCCGAAAAAGAAAATTCTTAAATCAAAATAGGTGCTTTTATACTGGCTAAATCAAGGGTATGCTTTTCTTTTCATGTCTAAAGAATTTTGATTGATTAAAGTTTAAGATTATGCTTGGACATGAGTATTCGAGAGAAAGATTAGAGTTGTAATTTGGTTATTTTTTAGTATTACACAGTTTTGCATTGCCACTTGTTGTTGTATTAATGTTAATGCACTTGCCAATGCTTCATGCAAATAAAATATTGATCATTTATATAAAACTAAAAAAGTTTTTACGTACAGGATGATCGATTGCTAACTAGCGAGACCAAGTCTTAGCTATTAGATTAGAAGATTTAGTGGTACAGGATGATCGATTGCTAACTAGCGAGACCAGGTCTTAGCTATTAGATTAGAAGATTTAGTGATTGAAATAATGTTATATGAATTATATTTTAAATTAAAATAATTATTAAATAAACTATTAATGTCAATTCCCTCTCATTAAAATCATCTCAAAACTTTAAATTTATGTAACTCCCTCGATTTAAATTATTTTTTCGCAAAAAATATATGAAATTAAAGGTAATTTTATAAGGATTCCAACGATACCTCAATTGCATATGTTCCGACGATGTTCGTGTAATGAAATTTGATAAATTATATTTTAATTTTCGTACATGTTGATAAACAGATTTTATCAACAGATGCAAAAAAAAATCTCAATATAATGTATGCAAAATCTCAATATAGTGTAGGTAAAATAACAATAAAACTTTGTTGATATTTTCTTGTACTTGTGTTTATATTCTTATGTCATATTGTTGATATTTGTAATACACTATGTTGATATAAAAAAACATCCACGAAAATTATCACATGATAACATAATGACGATATTTCCTTTTTGTTGATATTTTGTTTACTATTTATTGAAATTTATGAGCTTTAATCTCATCTACTCATTTTAAGAATATAGATTTAGTCCTAGTTTCGAATTATAATATTATAAACATTAGAAAAAAAACCCAGTATTTACAATCAATAAAACAACTTTTGATAAAAAAAAAATTGTTGACATAATAAAACAATACTTTTTGGTTTTAAACCTCCAACCAATCATGTCAAAAATATAATACTCTTTCCCTCTCATAAAGTTTTCACTTATTTTCAATTTTATTTGTATCATAAAGTCTGTTAGATTTCACTTTTACGAATTTGTTAAGTTAGATTTCAGTTTTACCAGTTTATTAATTTTTTAAAGAGGAATATTAATGATTTCATTTCGTTATTAAACTACCAACTAAATTGGGCCTACTATCTTTTATGTACTCCTAGTAGAGTAAATGGAACGAAAATCAAATATTGTTCGTCAACTTAAATTAAATTTAAGTCAGTTTCAATATGACTAGTTTTAAATATTGTTACACCTAATACAATTGAGAATTTGAGACCAAAAAGAACAAAGGAAAAAAGTTATAATTGGTTGACTATATCTACAGTTGGTTGATCACTTGATCTCATCTTCTCCTCTGCCCTCTTCTCTTTTTCACATATACTGATACGCATCCTCTCTTTTTCACTTTGAATGAAGAAAACAACATCAGAAAAATGGATAATTTGATCAGCACACTCATACTTTCTTGCTCTGTCACAGCCACTTTATTCTATGGCTGGAGAATCTTGAATTGGCTATGGTTCACTCCAAGAAGCATCGAAAAGCGCCTCCGGCAGCAGGGATTCCGTGGGAATCCGTACCGATTCTTCTACGGAGATTTGAGAGAATCGAGCATGACGAGGAGGGAAGCCAGGTCTAAAGCCATGGTTTTCTCCCATGATATTGTTCCTAGAGTCATCCCTAGCTTCCACAAAGCTATCACAAACCATGGTATACATATATTTATTTATAAATATATGGATCTTAAATTCTTAATTCATCTTGCAATATTTCTTAACTGGGAATCTTGAAAATGATTAAATTAAATTAATTAAACTGCAGGTGAGAATTGCTTTGTCTGGTTTGGGCCAAAGCCTGCGTTACTGGTCATGGTTCCGGAGATTATAAGAGAGATTATGTCGAAAAATTATGTTTTTCAAAAGCCTAGAAGCCCTTTAACTACACTTCTTGCTGGGGGACTTTTATCACTCGAGCGGGATGAGTGGGCCAAGCATAGACGACTCATCAATCCCGCCTTCCATGCGGAGAAACTCAAGGTACTGTTGAGATATTTACGTGTGAGTTGTTTCGCGTAAAAAATGTGAAGTGATAACTGATTAACTTAAATATTCAGTTGTTTTGATTTGGAACTTCACCGGATTTTGTTGGTCAGTACGCTTCAATGAATGAATTGTACTATTCATTGTCCTATGTCGAAAATGTTGAGTTGTTAGAGATTTAACTTATTATTAATTGATTGTGTGATAGAACCTCACTAAAGTTTGATTGGCCTCTTATTCATGTATTAGGCGCGTTTTAGTAATGAAATTATATTTAGCCCCTATAAAAATAACATAGTATTTTCTCTGTCCCAACTAAATTATATGTATGATGAGAAGAATTAAATTAAATTAAATTGCAACTTTATTTGTATTTTGATGACTTTTGCAAGTATAGCATATGGTTCCTGCATTTCACTTGAGCTGTGGTGAAATGTTGAGCAAATGGGATGAGATTGTAGGATCAAATGAAGGGTGTTGTGAAGTGGATGTTTGGCCTTACCTCCAAACCATGACGAGCGACGTGATTTCAAGGACAGCGTTTGGAAGTAGCTACGAGCAAGCGAGGAAGATGTCTGAACTGCAGAGAGAGCAAGCAAAGCACATTATGGAAGCCCATCGCTCTGTTCACATCCCCGGATACAGGTGCACATGTTCATCGTCTTTACTCCAATCCATATATATATAATTAGGTTAACGTAAAAATTAGTACTTTTTAACATTTGCTTATTTTAATGGCTTTAAATCTCGTGGCCAGGTTTCTGCCCACGAGATTTAACAGGAGGATGAAAGAAACTAAGAGTGAAATAGAATCAATATTGCTTGGTATGATCAAGAAAAGATTAAAGGCAATGGAAGAAGAAACATACAGCAATGACTTGTTGGGACTGCTACTTGAATCCAACTTCAAAGAACATGGAAATGATGGGTTGGGAATGAGCATTGAGGAAGTGATAGAAGAGTGCAAACTATTCTACTTCGCAGGCCATGAGACCACGGCTTCCCTACTCGTCTGGATGATGATCTTGTTGAGCAAGCATGGCGAGTGGCAGGATCGGGCTAGAGACGAGGTTCTGCAAGTGTTTGGGAGGGCCAAACCTAATTTTCAAGAACTAAACCACCTCAAAATTGTAAGTATTAAGTTTCTCGTGTTTTACTTTATAGGGCCGAGTAAGTAAGGTAACATTCATTCAAGCATGCTTGATAGTTACACGTACGGTATCATTCATTGAAGCATACGTGTAAGTGGAGTATTAAGTTTATCATGTTTCATCCTGATAAAATGCATGTAAGTTGTGTTAGATTTTATAGAGGTCGAGTGCGGTGTCATTTATTTAAGCATACTTGATACACGGTCGAGAGATCAACCAAATTGTTGATAGAAGTAGCGACTCTTTAGGTATTTAAGTTGATCTCTTTTTATTTCACATTTTCAAAGTGGGAGAATTCACATGCGAATATCTGAACAATGTCTCCTCACATGTGAACTATTCGTATTTGTTAATATCTCAACATGACCTTGTTACCTCTTACGACACATTCGGCTCGAGCATGAGGTAAGCTCTGATACCATGTTAAAAGTATCCACACCAGCCATATTTGGGAAAATCTCTCTTGATTTTGTATTGAATTATTTGCTATGCACTTAAAATGTTTTATAGAGTCACAACATACAAGGGAATTGTATAATGAAAAAATCAATTACAACTAATATTATTTCATTTGCATGGTTTGCTAATTGACTTGACTCATTCTTTCATGGTCAATTAGGTTAGCATGATCTTGCATGAGGCTCTAAGATTATACCCACCGGTGCCTGTTCTTGCTCGAACTCATCACGAGGAATGTAGGTTCGGAAGGGTTAGCATCCCGGCAGGAGTCCAGCTCATCCTGCCTGCGATTTTATTGCACCATGACCCCAAAATATGGGGTCATGATGCAACGGAAGTTAAACCCGAGAGGTTCAATGAAGGCGTGGAGAAGGCCGTGCGGGGGCAGACAGCCTACTTCCCCTTCGGATGGGGGCCAAGGATATGCATCGGCCAAAAATTTGCTATGTTGGAAACTAAGACAGCGATGGCTATGATTCTGCAGCGGTATTCGTTCCAGCTGTCGTCGTCGTATTCGCATGCTCCTCATCCAGTCATCACACTCCAGCCTCAGTATGGAGCGCACTTGATGCTTACAAAACTATAGAATTTCAAAAATAGGTATATATGTTTCTAATAATTTTCAATATACGTTTCCAATAATTTTGATTTCGTTTAACTATTCAACATAAAAATTATTTATTCCTAAATTTTAATAACTCATCCCTCCGCGATACCATGCAACAATTATCTTATTAAGCGTCCACAATTAATACTCAATAGCGATAACTTTCTTTCTTTTATAAAGACACATGAGCCTGACAATTTAAACTTATACTCCCTCTCATTTTTTTTTTACTCATTTTGGAAAAACAATAATAAATAGTTAAAGTGGATAAAGATTAAAGTAAGAGAGAATAATTTAAAGAAGACTTTTATCTACATTATTTGTTTTTATTTTACTCTCTGTTCCCACTACTATTTTTTCACTCTTATTATTTTCTATTTTACTTATCTTTTTCATGCAAATATCTTTAGGAATACTACTCCTTATTTTTCACTCCACATTAAAGCATGCATTAAAAAATTAAAATATCCAATTGCAATCTATGATCTTGACTGATTCGGCATGGTTCATGCAATAAATTAGTATCTTTGATTAGTTAGTTAAAAAACATAAACAGCTTTTTCTTGTACAATTATATATTATATACTACCAAAGATCTTAAATCTCATTGACAAAGAAATTAGTCAATATATTGTTAGAAAACTTGAAGCGTCAACCAATTCAAACAGTTTGACGAGCTTGATTGGTAAGACGTTTTCCTTCCATCTAATAGGTTGGGAATTCGAGTCACTTAATCATACAGCTCCCGTTGAAAATGACAGATTGAAAATTAAAGAATCCACACGAATTACACAACAAACCAAACCTTCATTCCAACTAATTCTTAAATTATTTAAAAATATGTATCATCATCTATAAATTCTCTATGCTTACACACTGCAAACACTAACTGAAATCAACAAAGTATGTATGTTTGCATCTTGTTAACATCAATTTCTTGCGCTGTTGTAGCTCTAATATATCTATGGAAACTATTAAATTGGGTGTGGTTTACTCCCAAAAAACTCGAAAAACTCCTCCGGCAGCAGGGCTTCAAGGGAAATTCTTACAAGCTTTTCTTTGGAGATTTCAAAGAGATAGGCAGCATTATAAAGGAAGCTGGGTCCAAACCTATGAGTTTTTCCAATGATATTGCACCTAGAGCTAATCCCATCTATCACAATGCTACACAAAACTATGGTATGTGTTAACTTTGGTATAATTATGTTATCTATTTAAACTGTGACTTTTTCAGTTTCGTCGGCTATAATTGCATCAATTTTGGTGTTGTTTTTTCCTCTTTTATTGCTTTTATTGTGTGTGTCATTTATAACAATGTGCACATACTTCTCATGCAATTTTAAATTAAAATTTTTTATTGAGTACTTAACTACAAGTAAAAAAATGATATTACTACTATTGTTTAGATGGTTACAATTGTCAGGTGAGAATAGCTTTGTTTGGTTTGGGCCAAAGCCTGCATTAAGCATCACAGATCCTGAAATGATACGAGAGATTATGTCGAAAATGGATGCTTTTCCGAAGCCTTCTGATGATCCGCTGAAGCTGCTTTCGAAAGGAATAGCATCATTCGAGGCAGAGAAATGGACCAAGCACAGGAAACTGATCAGCCCCGCCTTCCACGTCGACAAATTGAAGGTAAAACGGACAAGAATATGATCTAGATTCGTACTCCTTTCGTCCCAAGATAAGCGAGGCGCACTCTTCTCTGCATTATTCTCTATCTTAGTTTAATTTTTCTCCGCTTTAACTATTTTATACTATTATTTTCCTAAAATGAGTTTGAAAAAGAAGAGCTTTTTTTTTCTCTTTTGATGTAAACAAACAGCATATGGTTCCATCATTCTACTTGAGCTGTGGTGATATGTTGAGGAAATGGGATGAGATTATGGGAAATGAAGGAAGTTGTGAAGTGGACGTGTGGCCTCATCTTCAGACATTGACGAGCGATGTGATTTCAAGAACTGCGTTTGGGAGTAGTCATGAAGAAGGAAGGAAGATATTTGAACTACAAAGAGAGCAGATGACTCTCATCGTTGAGGCGGCTGGCTCACTGTTTATTCCCGGGTGGAGGTATGTTCATTTGTTACGGACTTGAGTGTTAGGAAACTTATCCGACGTCCAACAGATGTGGAGTTTGTGGACCAAATGATTTTTCCAGACAGACTAGTCTTTTTGAATGAGTTTTCCAATTTGACTGAAAAAAATAAAAAATTGGTGCTTTCATTGAGTGCTTGTGACAATATAACCAAATGATCGCTCTCTGTCTTTTCTCTCCTGATAGGCTAGTCTGTTTTGCATACAGGTTTTTGCCAACGAAATTCAACCGGAGAATGAAAGAAATTGTGAAGGAAATCGAATCAATGATGGTTAAAATCATCGATAAAAAGAGAAAAGCGATGGAAACAGGGGAAGCTAGTTGTACGGATGACTTACTGGGATTACTATTGGAATCAAATTCGAAGGAGATGAAAAAGCATGGTAATGAGTCCGGAATGAGCATCAAGGAAGTGATCGAGGAGTGCAAAATCTTCTACTTTGCGGGCCAAGAGACCAATTCGTCCCTGCTGGTCTGGACAATGATCCTTTTGAGCAAGCACCAGGACTGGCAAATTCGTGCTAGGGACGAGGTCATGCAAGTTTTCGGGAGAGGGAAACCCGGCTACCAAGATCTGAACCACCTCAAAACTGTGAGTAGTCTACATACAAATATGGCATGATATAGAAATATGTTTTTAAAGGTATATATGTTTTAAGTGAAATTAAAAATGCATTCCCTTTGTTTTAAGTGAAATTAATGTTTAGCGAGTTAATTGAAAAGATAATAAAGTTAGGAAGAAAATAAAGAAAGAATAAAGTAGGAGAGAGAAAGCAGTTAGTCCTGTCAACTAATTTTTGCATGTGTAGATGAGCATGATCCTGCACGAGGCTCTGAGGCTATATCCATCGGGGGTAACGTTTACGCGGTCGACCCACACGGAAGCCAGCTTAGGAAAGCTGAGGCTACCGGCAGGAGTGCAGCTAGCACTGCAGGTGCTAGCTGTGCACCACGACACCCGACTATGGGGTGATGACGCGTCCATGTTCAATCCTGAGAGGTTTGGCGAAGGTGTGTCCAAAGCGACGCAAGGGAAGCTTATGTTTTTACCCTTTGGATCGGGGCCGAGGGTGTGTTTAGGGCAGAACTTCGCGATGTTGGAAGCAAAAATGGCGATGGTTATGATTCTGCAGCGTTATTCGTTCCGACTGTCGCCGGCGTATACGCATGCTCCTTATTCGATGTTCACTCTACAACCTCAACATGGCGCACATTTGATTCTTACCAAACTATGACACTACTATATAGGTGTGGTGGGATTTGAAACATATAGTTTTATATTTTCTATGTCTGGTTTATGTAATAATTTGTCCAGTTAATAATATCTCAAAATTACATTATGATAGTTTCATTTATAATCTCTCAAGCTTAAGAAAAAAGTCTAAGTTATATTATGAATATGGTTGGACTCCTAAGTTTATAGTCACAAAAACTGAGTTGATTTATCTTATGTTTCGAACGGAAGGAACATTTTTTAAATATTTTGCAATGCTAATATTGTTTATTGAAATTACTACTCCCTCCGTCCAGCTTTAGGAGTCCCGGTTGAGTCGGACACATGTTTTAAGAAAAAAGTGTTTGAGTGTGTAATAAATAAATATTGTAATGGATGTTGGGACCCACTTTTAATTGAGTATCCAATAAATAAATTTTATAGTGGATGTTGGGACCCACTTTTAACATTTTTTTATTAGTTGTAGTGGATGTTGAGACCCACTTTTAACACTTTTAATACTTTGTAGGTATTTTTTATTAATTTATCTCAACCGGGACTCTTAAAGCGGGACGGAGGGAGTATTAAACTATTTAAACAATTAAAATCTCTATAGACTATTGACTAGTTTAATACTCCATAATAAATGGCACGTACTATCATTAAATGTACAAAGTCAATGTAATTGTCATTTATTGATTGTTAACATATGTAAGTAAATAGTAGCAATAAAAGTGAGAGAGGAAAAATAATTTATATAGGAGTGTGTCATAATTCTAGAATACATCCACATGTAAGTTAAATAGATGGTCTCGAATCTTTAGTGAGAGTCGGCTTGCTTCAATCTAAGTCAACCAAATAAACAAAACGACAATTTGGAAAAATCAAGAATCAAAACACAATTCTTATACATCTTCTTAACTATAGATCATCATCTACAAGACTACACCTTCTCTTCTCATTCTTCTCACTCTTCCACCGCAAAAAATAAATATAATGGGTGTTTTTATTTTTATAATGACAATTTCTTGCTGTGTTGTAGCTCTAATATATGTATGGAAAATATTAAATTGGGTGTGGTTTACTCCCAAAAAACTCGAAAAACTCCTCCGGCAGCAGGGCTTCAAGGGAAATTCTTACAAGCTTTTCTATGGAGATTTCAAAGAGATACGTCGCATCGCGACAGAAGCCGTGTCCAAGCCTATGGATTTTTCCAACGATATTATGCCTAGAGCTCTTCCTATCTACTACCAAACCAGCAAAAAATATGGTAAGTTTGAGAAATCGTGAATTTTGGTCAAATTCTGATATCAACTTTGCAGTTGGAAAAATTAGTGTGGATTTGTTTGAATACTTTTGGTGAAATTATATCTGATATGTGACGTGTGAGAAATTATTTGATATCATCATTATAAGCGTATGTGGTGACAAGTTAAACGATATTGTCTATTCATAAAGTATAGTTGAAAAACATCAACAAGGTGATCGGAATTTTATCTTGAGATAGTTGCGAGCAAATCCTAGCTTTAATGTTTTTCTCACTTTTTAAATTTATGGGACGAAACAAAATATGATCGAAACTCATGATTTTGCTGATAATATACACGAAAATAAGTTAACAACCAATAGTCCTATTTGAATCAAACAGGATTGTTTTGAGAATCAACAAAAGAAATTTTGTAAGTTAATTCTATTTCTTTGCTGAAAAAGTAAACCAAAATTCGTGATTTGAATGACTGTGTATAAGTTACTATAGATATATGATTTGTTACTTGTGATGAACAGGTGAGAATAGCTTTATTTGGATTGGACCAAAGCCTGCAGTAACCATCACAGACCTGAAATGATTCGAGAGATTATGTCGAAGAATTATGTTTTCCACAAGCCTAATGGTAATCCAATTGCTACGATGCTAGCAAAAGGAGTAGCTTCATTCGAGGAAGATAAATGGGCCAAGCATAGAAAACTGATCAATCCTGCCTTCCACGTCGAAAAATTAAAGGTACTCTTCAATGAACGAGATCATATCTAGTCCTCGTAAACTTAGCATAGTACAATTATTGTGACTGTAACTAGTTTTGCGTGTTGAGATATTTACATTGAGTTGTCCTCCTATCATATCCTTCGCATATCAGATACGCTTCAATGAATCAGACTGTACCTAGTTTCAGTAGAATATGACGGTTTTTGTCCTTTTTGATACAAACAGCATATGGTTCCATCATTCTACTTGAGCTGTGATGAATTGTTGAGAAAATGGGATAAGATTGTGGGAAATGAAGGAGGTTGTGAAGTAGATGTGTGGCCTTATCTTCAGACAATGACGAGTGATGTGATTTCAAGAACTGCGTTTGGGAGTAGCTACGAGGAGGGAAGAAAGATATTCGAACTACAAGGAGAGCAGGCGAAGCTCATCATAGAGGCAACTCGGACTTTGTACATCCCTGGCTGGAGGTAAGTTGTGTATATTTGAACGTGTATCTATTTACTTTTTTATCGTGAGAATGTGATAACAGTGCACTGAACGTATAAAGTAACACGAGCATTTTCCATGGAAAAAGGTTATATCGAGAACAGGTTTACGTAGAAATGTACGTAGTTGCTATAGTATTGAACAAAAGGTTACGCTTAGAGATTTTGTATCATGTGGTAATCCAACTCCACCGGTGACAACGGAAGTAATCTTGGTTCGACATTGTTTGTTCTGTTGCAGTTGAACTTTTTGTTATCGTGTTGTAAATAGTCCATTGTTTGTTTTGTTATACTTGTGCAGGTTCGTGCCAACGAAATTCAATAGGAGAATGAGAGAAATAGTGAGGGAAACCGAATCGTTGGTGCTCGGAATTATCAACAAGAGAATGAAAGCGACGGAATCCAGCACGGATGACTTATTAGGACTACTACTAGAATCCAATTCCAAGGAGATGAAACAGAATGGAAGCGAGTCCGGAATGAACATCGAGGAGGTGATAGAGGAGTGCAAACTCTTCTACTTCGCCGGTCAAGAGACCACTTCGTCTTTGCTAGTTTGGACAATGATCCTTTTAAGCAAGCACGAAGACTGGCAAGACCGTGCTAGGGACGAGGTTTTGCAAGTCTTCGGGAAAGGGAAACCCGATTATCAAGAATTAAACCACCTCAAAATTGTAAGTAGTTGACACAATAAGGCAAATCTGCCGTTGCTATTCTGATTTTGCACACTAACTTTTGCACGTGCAGGTAAACATGATCCTGCACGAGGCTATGAGGTTGTACCCACCGGGGGTGATGCTCGTTCGGTGTACTCATAAGGAAGCTAGATTTGGAAAGATAAGTATACCTGCAGGGGTGCAGCTTGTGCTTCCGTTGCTGGCCATACACCACAATACTCGACTATGGGGCGAAGACGCGGCCAGCTTCAAGCCGGAGAGGTTTGGCGAAGGCGTGTCAAAGGCGACGCAAGGGCGGGTTATGTATTTTCCTTTCGGGTGGGGGCCGAGGATTTGTGTTGGGCAGAATTTTGCTATGTTGGAAGCTAAGATGGCGATGGTTATGATTCTGCAGCGTTATTCGTTCAAGTTGTCGCCCTCGTATACGCATGCTCCTCGTACAGTGATCACTCTCCAGCCTCAGCATGGAGCACACTTGATTCTTACAAAACTTTAAAACTAGCGTCTATGCAGTTGAATTTGAAAAGATGATTTTATATGTTCCATGTATCATGTATGTTTGCCAAATAATGTTGCTAGTATGTTAGGAGCTAGTATATGAAAAGAAGATGAAAGTAATAATATAAGTTTGATCTCTTTTTACTTCATATTTTCGATGCGAGACAATTCACATGTGAAAATCTTAACATGCACAAGGTGTGTTGATCTCTACTTCTAAAACTATAGATCTTAGTTTCGACAATCGTACTATCGGAGGGTCGATTGATTCCACTGGCCAGTTCATGATAGTCGAAAAACTTGATTAAATTCAGGCTTTGAGGCTGCCATCGATCACATGGTGTGGCAGTTCCACCCCAACTCTTTGGAGTTGTAGTTCAATTTCGTTGAAGGCGGTGCAATGACGACCATCGCACCGCCTTTGACAACGACCTTCTTCACCGTGTCCGATCCTGAATCGGATAAATTAACAACGAATGAATTGACTTGTGCATCAATATGAATAGTTGCGAGCGCGACTTTAGTTGAAATTGGAAATAACTGAACAGCACTTTTAGTCCAACTTCGTCTTTTCCAATTGTTTTTTTGAAAACTGAAAACTACTCTCAAAGCAAAAACTCAAACCCCTCAAAAAGGATCCATTTTCAAACACCAAAAACTCCGATGTCGAATCCCCCACCGGCCGCCGGGAACGGCGGCGAAGACGGAAGCAAAAGTGATCTGGAGAAGACGGTGGCGAAAACCGCCGGGTTCGTCGTCTTCTCGGGAATCGCGATCAGCATTCTTAAAGCCCTCAACCCCTTCAACGGCAGCACTCCGACGCTCAGTGAGAAGCCTCTCACTAAACCTCCGCCGCCGTGCTGTCGTTCCTCTCAGCAGCCACGGCTTCTTCAGGTAATCAATTTGAATTTTTTTTTTCTTCGTACAATGTATTAAATTCAATTTTAATTTGTTCATCATTTCCGGTTTTAAGAGGATTCATAAAGAATGCAAATTTGATTCAATTTTATCTTGCGCTGGGGGCTGAATCAACAGTAGCAACACCGAATTTACCATTGTTAAAATAAGTTTATTACTACGAATTAAGAGTTGATTTTGAGAAGAAGAAAGGTTGAGTTTGGCAACAAGATCCCCTCTTCTACTTGAAATTACTAAAATAGCCCTCTCTCGTTTTTGAAATTCTTGGGAGCCACACTGATTGAGATAGAGGTGGTTCAAAAAAATTGTGAATTTCATCAGTATTTTGCTTGATTGGACTAAAACATGAAGTTGGGAGCCCAAATTCCTCTACAAAAAGTGTAGTTTGGAAGCTAAATCATGCATATGCAGTTGTTGGTTGGGTAGATGTTTAGCTGTTGCTCATTCTCATCCGTATGTTGATATCATTGTGGTGAGCATGTTGATGCTTCGTGTGAGGTGCTGGGCTAGAGTTGGGCGTGTAAAGTCTACACCGGATGTACGTGTGCTTGTGTCTTCGTTAGAGACTTGATTGTGATTTTATGCAGGCCCCTGTTACTGCATCAGTGAAACCGAATATGACGGAGGCAGTGGAACAAAATGTGGTCGAATCTACAGGGAAAGCTGTGGAGATTGTGAAGGGAGATACACTTTGGGGCTTGTCAAGAAAATATGGGGTATACTTATCATCTATTGACTTACCTGGCTTTGTTTTGGTTGAGTTTTACTCTTTTGTTGGATGGGAAAGTTATGTTTTTTTCTGATGTTGGATATGGATGATTTGTGTAGGTACCTATCCAGGAAATTAAGGAGGCTAATGGGCTTACAAGTGATACCATATATGCTGGGAAGAAGCTTGTTATCCCTTAGTATGATTGCTCCTTTGCAATGGTGACTTTGTTGATCTTGGTTTTTCTTTCTTGAAGTAGGTTATGTTTAGAATGTTTTGGCAATGGTGACATAGTTCATCTTGGTTTGTTGTTCCTTTCATTTTTCAACAACTAGGTTACAATTAGAATGTTACACTATATTAGATGTGTTCTGTATCTTGTATGAAATGACAATGTTTGGGCTAAATGTATGAGAAGTGAATCATTTTGTAGCTCTAACCTCTAACTTGAAATGAGAAGAATTTGATCATTATTCAAGAGCATGGCCTTTGTTGTACCATTATGCACGAGTTGCATATATTTTACTTTTTATTTAAATAATTTTGTCACAAAAATGTGGCAAGGAATCAATTGTCTCTGAAATCTTGAAGATGATTCAACAATTTGATACATATAAGCAAGGCATATTGATATCATCAAAACAGTAGCAACTATGATCGACATCCAAAAACAATGAGAAGATAATTTAGGGTAAAATCCCAAGTACCAATCAATGTGATCTTGCTGGCAGAAGTGCAATGTAACATGAAGATCCTTATCAGAAAAGAAGATAATTTTTAAGTCAAAACTCAAAAGTAGTGAAATGTGGTTGGAAGAAAGGCAAATATGACAAGTTCTATGCCTAATGCTGAGGGTATATTGAAAACGAGATCCAAATTAAGCACCAATGTTGGAGGCCTTGTTGAGGATAACACCTTCGTATTTTACTTGGAACCACTTCATTGAATCCTCCTTTGTAACTCTGTGTTGGATGCCAACACGAGACTTGCACCTACGGCGGCGACCAACCCTGTAACCAGGGCGCTCGAGGACAACGTAGAAGTCCATACCATAAATACCGGTTGAAGGGTCATATCTGCAGAGATGGAACGGTTAGAATGATACAAGCTTTGATCAAAAGTAACAGAGTCAAATCTAGACATTGATTAATCATTGTGAATCATTATGAAGAATAATTTATCAACCATAGAATTTAACTTGTATTTAAGCAACTTACTTGATTCCAAGATCAATATGCTCCTGAATACCAAAGCCAAAGCAACCAGTTTCGCTAAAGTTTCTTCTCAACAGTTCATACTCCTTGACCTTCAGACCACTTTCAAGGAGCTGCATTGCCTTATCACCCCTCACTGTCACGTAGCATGCAATTTTTTCATTACGCCTGATTCCAAAGGAACGCACGGTGTACCTTGCTGTAAAACAAAAGGTCAACAACGAATAAGAAATACATCTTTCATGGTACCATATCTTACAACAGTTTCTTTGAGAGATCAAGCTTGAATGCAAGTTATACTGGATGGACCTCAAAACCAGATATGTAAAGAGAAATCGACAACACAATACAATATGCACTGTTCTTTCCAATTTAGTCCAGCAGACTTCACCAAATGATTTTCTGAGTAGAAGTGAGAATCAAAAAATAAACTGCCAAGAGCACCTACTACAATAATTTCAAAACAATTGATTCAGCAATCATAACAAGACAAGGTCAGTTAGCTCCACTAAATATTAGCCATAAATGGAAAAAAAAACACCTGAAAGTGCATATATCACATTTCCCAGTATCAGTTGACACCATTACATAAAATTAAGCTCCTTATTCATCAAAAGGATTGAAAGTTTTCAAACATTCAATTTGATTAAAAAAAATGTAGCCTTTACATTCTTCAGTCAATGAAGTAGAGCTTCAAAACCAGCTGCATCACAAGCTCACACAACAAACAAGGAGGAAAAAATCAAACTTACAGAACACACAGTTCCACCAAAGAATATATCAACACAGCTCGAACATTACAATTTGATAAAAACGAAACCTTTACACCTAGTCAACTAAATAGAGCTTCAATTCAAGCTGAATCACACGCACGTACCACATGAAAAAAATTCCAGGGAAAAAAAAAACAAATTTACAAAACGAATGGCTCAGCCCAAGAATTGTTACGCAATTTAATAAGTATAATTCTTTTTCCATTCCTAAAAATCTTAAAAACAAAAAAAAAACGAGAGCAAGTGTTAAAACATTACCCTTGGAGAAAACAGGGGTTTGGCCGCTAAGCTGTTCCAAGACCTAATCAACAAAACGGAGACAACTAATTAGAACGATAACGCAATAGTGCAGGTGCACCAAAAACACAGTGGGGGCCGCCGTACCTTAGCGGCTCTGGTGAGACGATCTCCGCTCTCACCGACGGAGATGTTGAGCACGAGTTTCTGGACTTTAATTTCCCTCATTGGGTTCGACAGCTTCTTCTCCGATGCCTGTTAATAACACATTTTCACAATCAATTAGAACAAAGTCGATGCATATATAAACAATAGATACATTATAGATACAAATCGACGGCGATTGGCGGAGCGCTGACCATGGCGGTGAGGTAGGGAGGCTGCTGAGAGGGTTTTAGGGATTATGAAAATGGTGAGTAAAAAAACCCTAATTTAAATATGATGGTTAGTTGGGGGTGTTTCGTAAATGCTGCTAGTATAAAGGGCCTCTTTGCAAATATCATGCCTAGATCTTTATTTTTCTTTCAAATTTATTTTTAACTTAGATTTTAATTATTTAATTTTTAGATTTCCCATTTTGCAATTTTTTGTTGATTGGACTTTTGTATTGCCATCATTTTATTGCTCATTTTAAAATCAATGGGATGACCTATTTACTACTCCCTCCGTCCCGGTTAAGATAACACATTGCTTAGCCAGCACGAGATTTTATGAGTTATTGGTTAAAGTGTTTAATTGGAGAGAGAAGGTTGGTGTAAGTATTAAAGTAGATAGATAAATAAAGATGAATATTTTAATAGGAGTGAGAAAAAGTGGTTGAGTGTATTAATTGGAGAGAAAAAGTTACCAAAAAGGAAATGTGTCATCTTAGTTAGGACAAACTAAAAAGGAAAACGGGTCATCTTAAGTGGGACGGAGGGAGTATTTAATCAACTATTCCTCGTTAGATGTCTTATTTGATAGTACCAATTTAGATATTTTGGTTGAATGTATTGTGAGTGGCGAGTGGAATGATAGTAAAGTTGACTCGAGCATGTTTTGAAAAGTTGTAATTGGTTTCGGCATGTTCATCTGTCCCACTACAAGTGAGGCGTTTCTTTTCGGTCGTTGTTTTATGAAGATGATAATAATTACTAATAAAGTGGAAGAAAGTAAATTAAGAGAGAATAATATAGGAAAGAATAATATATATATATATATATATTATTCTCTTACTTACTTTACTTTCTCCCCGTTCTAACTATTTACTCCCTCCGTCTCCCATTAAGAGTCACACTTTTCCATTTCGGTCCGTTCCTAATTAAGAGTCACACTTCATTTTTACCATAAATAGTAAGTAGATCCCACATTTTACTAACTCAATTCACTCACATTTTATTATAAAGCCAATATAAAAAATTGGTCTCACATTTCACTAACTTTTTCAACCAACTTTTCTTTACATTTCTTAAAACCCGTATCCGGTCAAAGAGTGACTCCTAATAAGAGACGGAGGGAGTATTATTTTTACAAAACAACGTCCGAATTGAAACGTCTCACTTATGGGACGAAGTGAGTAATTTGGTTGAATATGTTATATAGGTTGAACTAAATTAGATGTCTCATTTGATTTTGCCACGAATTTAATTAATTTAGTGGAATGGAACGAGAACACATCCGACTATAGGCTTATAGCATATCTTGTAAAGCAAAGCTAATTATTAGACAACATAAAAAGGTTTGATCACAAAAAATTCAAAAGTTAGGTAACATTACAAAACATCAAAGTGGAATGAAATCTAAGAACCATTTATTCCCAACTTCTTCCATCCAAACCACGCCTCACGCCGTAGGAGATGGCGTAGCAAGAGGGGTTGCCGAGTTACCTGCTCCGGACGGTCGATGATGCTTCACTAAGGGAACCAACGACTGCACGACATCCGCCATCAGCGGCCTGTAATCAGCCTCCGGCTGCACACACATCGCAGCAATGGCCGCCACTTGAATCACCTCCTTCCTCGAATGCTGACCCTCCAATGCCGGATCCATGATCTCCCCGACCTTATCTCTATCCGTAAGGTGGGGCAACGCCTATGCACGTAGAGAGACAGCACACTCAAATGGTGACACAAGAATAGCCTTAGCTAGTTTTCGACTTTTGAGACAAACTGTCAAAGTGGTCGGGTCAGGCAATTCGGGCGGGGTGTAAATTTATCGAGCCGTTCTCAAAAATACATATATGGGCCGGGCCAGCCCAAACACTGGGCCAAATTGCGCCCTTGGCCCGGCCCAAGTACTTGTCAAGGCAAAATTTTACATAGCTCAAGTTTTAAGGTTGATGAAACAGAATGACTGGTTTAAGCAAGAGAGTGAGTAGGAAACCAACCCAAGATACGAGAACGCCTTCCCCGGGAGGCCTCTTCATATCCACGGGAACTCTGCCGGTCAGCAGCTCCAAGAGGACAACCCCGTAGCTATAGACATCCGACTTTGTGGTCAGGTGCCCGGTTAAAGCATATCTGCAAGACCGTTGCACGGGAATTAGAAAAGTATCTACATTTAAAACAATCAAGGATAGTGTTGGATGTGCGTACTCAGGTGCAACGTATCCCTGTGTGCCCAAGACGCGCGTGGAAACATGTGCGCCAGCTTTCTCAGGACCGTGCTTTGCCAGTCCGAAATCAGAGACTTTGGCGTGGAAGTTTTTGTCGAGGAGGATGTTGCTGCTTTTGAAGTCTCGATGGATCACCGGGGGGCTGACATGCTCGTGGAGGTACTCCAAACCTTTGGCGGCCTCTAAAGCTATCCGCAGTCGAGTTTCCCAGTTTAGATTCGAAGGCATTGCTTTATTACCTGAGTTTTGCACCAGACAAAGCAGATGCAGTCACAAATTTCTAAAACAGACTCATTTCAATAGATGATTTCGTGCATAAAACAAGAGCATCTTCACCAATAAAATCCAATCAAATTGACAAACCTAAGGCCTGTTTTAACCGCTTCTTGCATTGATCTTAGTGAACAATCGAGCAATAGCTTATGACTAACACCATGACACGAGGCAAACATTCGAATGAATGAACAACAACCAACTTTGCCTATTGCTCGAATCATAATCTACTTACCACTGATGGGATACAAATGTTCCTGCAGTCCTCCATTCGCCATAAACTCATAAACGAGCAGTTTACTATTGCTCTTCGAACAGAAGCCAATCAACGAGAGCAGATACGGAGAAGATAGCCGCCCCAACAGTTCCACCTATCATATCATTTCATTAAAAGGGAATGAAAACAAATCGACAGACACTCACAATATATCATCAAAAAAGATATCATCAAAAAAGATCCAACCTCTGCAGTGAATTCATCTTCACCCTGCTGTCCAGCTTGATCCATCAGCTTAACTGCAACCTTCCTCCCATTTTGAAGAACTCCTCGATACACAAGCCCGAACGCACCCCGGCCAATCACATTCGACTTCCCAAATCCACCGGTGGCCGAATGCAGCTGCTTGAAAGTAAACACCTGAAGCCCTCTCTCTGTAGCAACTTGGATGTTGGCAAAGTCGCTAGCTTTCTCCTCATGGTAGCTCTCTTCCAATTTCAATAGTATCACATAATCAGAAACAAACAAACACATACACACATTTAAGAAAATCAAGATAATAGTACTAATCAAAGCAACTTTAGTGTACACCTTACACCAAATAAGCTCAATTTTGGGACCTGGCTGTTTCTCTATTTTGGACTAATTGGGCAAAATTCAAAAAATTTAATTTCCCATCTACCTAAGTCCAAGCCCCACATTTTTTTTCAGCTGTCCAAATAGTAGTAAATTAGCACCGACAGGAGAAGGACCACATTGACAAAACTCAGGCTCCCATTTCTTCAACAAGGGTATTCAAGAAAACTGTCTGAAATAACAAGAAACTGGAGATTTCCATCTCATTCAAAATGCCCACATTGCGAAAACTGCCAAGATTACATTTTTATCATATGCTGAGAAATGATTTTACAGAAGCATACAAAACAAGGCAAAAAGGAAGGTTTTTGAAACGGGTACTGACTTTGTTGCTGGATCTTGGCACGCTTGGAGAGTTGGTGGCGCAAGTAGCAGTAGTATGTTAAGGTTACAAGAACTGAAGCAACGGAGAGGGATGCAAAGACTAAGACTGCCGCCAATGCGAAGGTCTCCTTCTTCCTGTAGTCTTGGCTCTCACCTCCCATTGCTGTGAGTGAGTGAGAGAGAGAGAGAAAGGGGGGAAATGTGAAGGGTGAAGTGACAAATGGTGAAATGGGACACCCCTCACCAGTGTCTCAGTTGTAGCAAGGACTGTAACTCTCTCTCTCTCTCTCTCTCTCTCATTTATTTCCATTTTTCAGGGTGTGTTTGTCTTCTTGTGTGGCGCGAAGACCAATCGTTGACAGGTTCATCATTATTGTACCGACATCCCTCCATTTCTTTTAATTTCATCCACGTCCCTCGTGTCCAGGTGTTTTTTCCTTTTTTGTTTGCTAATTAAGGTAGGCAAACATGGTTAGTGAACTAATCCCTTCGTCCCACTGGAGGTGCCCCAAGTTTAAGGTTTCAGCGGTTAACCGTAAAATCGTAATTGGCGGTTACGGTTTCGAACCAAAACCGTGAGAATTTATCTAAACTAAAATCGTTGATTTTAGATTTGTGTTTCGGTTCAGGTTCAAAATTTTTTGAACCGAAACCGTCGGTTTCGGGCGATTCCAAACTAGAACTATGAAAAACCACCAGAAAACCGTGAAATCGAGTCAGAATCGCAAAAAATCACCGAAAACCGGCAGTTTGGAACCTAAAAAATCGCCGGAAAACCGTCGGTTCAAAACTGAAACTGAAACCGATGTTTTGGAACCATAACCGCGAAACACCATCGTGGTTCGGTTCCAATTCGGCAATTTCCAAAACCAGGACCGGCAGTTTCCAACCGTAACTGCCGGTTTCGGAACCGTGGGCACCTCTACGTCCCACAATAGGAGTCACATTTGGTGTGATCACGATTTTTTAGAAATATTAAAGAATATTGACTTGTAAAAGTTAGTGAAATATGAGGTCCACTTATTTATATTGGTTTTATAATAGAATGTGAGTAAAGTGAATTAGTATAGAATGTGAGCAGAGCGACTTAGTAAAATGTGGAACCTACTTACCATTTATGGTAAAAGTAAAATGTAACTCTTATATGGGACTGACAAAAATGACAAAATATAACTCTTATTGTGAAGGAAGGGAGTAATAATCGGTCTCTTTTGTGTTGGATCGAAAACAATAAAATCTAGTAAGTATCAAGTTGAAAATCTATTACACAGTCGGTCTGTTTACAATTACACTTGTAGTACTAACATTTTACACTTTTTTACAATAGTTGATGCATCTGTGCTACAAAATGAAATACTCCACTTTTCACTATAAATCTGCATTTGCCACAGCAAAATTGATTGTACAAGTTGCCATTAGATATGAGAATAGTCACCAAAGAGTAATTCACGCATGTCATCCGGGGTAAGAAGAGTCGTTCCGCCCAATAACACCTCAACGTCTGGCCTGCTGCTCCGCGCTATCGCCTCCTGCACTTCCCTCACCTTCCGGTGCAACGACAAAAATAAGCATCGTGTAGAGGAGCTTTATAGCTTTCAATAGAACAAACAAGGTGCGGAGAGAAGAAAGGTATAGAGTTCAAGAAAGCGAACCTCTACTGCGTTTATGCCTCCGATTACAAAAACCAGGATAATGTTATGATCCGAAAGACTAGGTTTAGCCTGCGAGATGCAACAGAAAAAACACGGTAAGATAACTTTAGGAGTGATTGATGCGTTTGAGATATACCGATTAATACCTGTCCGATGCCAAATCTTCCGAATCCACTTTTAAAAAGGCGTCCCACGGTGGATGAATGATACTCCATCCCAGGTATGGGATTGTGGTCTAAGACATTTGTGAGGATTTTATAGAGCAACCCCTTAGTTGAAGAAGGATCGTCGTTGCGTCTGCTTTCCAGAGCAGACATCCCTTCCCTCAGTGCTGAATTTCCTTTCATGCCGGACAATTTGTGAAGAAACTTGAAAAGATTATCCACCCTGTCTCGAAGTTCTAGCTTCAGCTGCATGTCACTGTACGCTTCATCTTTGCTCGTGTCTTTATCAGCGTCGTCATCTCCCCAACTATCCCACTGATCGTCGTCTAGCTCAAAACCATCCGAGTGGCCACTGGGATCTTCATTCTTCTTATTAGATTTTGTTTTGGCTTCAAGATCATCCAACAATCCTTGGAAAAGCTTTAGTCTTGACCCGGTGGGGTTCTCGAGAATGGCATCCACGATGGCTTCTTTCATGAAATGCTCCTCTTGCCATGTAAATGGACCACCAGAGCCTGAGGTTGGGAAATTCTCACCGGCTAATATATACCCAATCACTGTTAGGAGCAGTGCGTCTTCGAGTGAGAATAAGCCCTGTGATTTATTGTGCTTTTGCCCCCGAGATGCCGCTAGAATAGTCTTATTTATGAGGTCGCTGATTTGTGCAGCAAGGCTTTGACTCGTGTCCGCAGCATTCACGTGCAAAATCTTCTCCGCACTATTGAACGCGTCCCAACTTGCAGAGTGCGATTCATCTAAAGCATGCACCGTGGCAGCTGCTAACTGAATAATCCCTTTGTTTTTCACCAACGAGGACTGCCTTTTGGCCAGTGATCGAAGCATAGACTGCAACTCCGACTTAGAAGCTAAACCAGGACGGGTCTTTAAATTAGGCGTTGGACTCTCCTGACGTAGACATTCTTGAAGCCATTTCTTGACCAGCATGGCCCCATCTTTCGTCCTCCTGTCAAGTATCGCTTCTAGATACGGTGCACCACGGAAGTTATCAGTAGAGACAAACGACCCGTGCAGAAGCTTACTCTCATTAAGTTGAAAGCAGCTTTCATCATTCAGATTTTTTCTGAACTTCATGAAGTCAGCACTCGGAGCATCTGATTTGAAAGCATCCCACCCATTCAAAAATGCTTCGATATTTTCCAATAGCTGAAAATTACTTTCTTTGTCTTCTTGAACAATATATTTGTCAAGTGGAATCTGCACAGTAAGACGAGCACGCTCAACTTTGTGGGGGCTAATTTTGAGCTGGCTTTGGGAACCTCTCAACAGGCTTAAGGATGACGCTGGTTGCATACGAGGCAGAGATGCAAACATCCGATCCACAAGTGAGTCTCCATGACAGCACGGAGTAAGAAGATCGAGTGTGCGGTCAATGAGCAGTAGCCCTGCTGATCTTTTACGCCGACCAACATCATAGAGACTAGACATATCGGTCATAAGCTTCCCTACATTTTTTGACAAATCACCCAGCGAAAATATTTCAAGTTTCAGATCCATCTGCAAGTTTTAGATATAACATGATCAACGTGACAAATTTAACATTCAGCATTAACAAAGTTGACAAAGGAACGCTAACATTCAGATAATGCTTACTGGTACAACTTTTCAAGGTCGTAATCGGGGTTCAACTGTACAAACAAAAACAGTAAATCCTAATTGTATAGATTATTTTAAATGTAAAAATAAATAAAGCCTTGAAATACACATACAATCGTCAAATTACTTCTATATAGGAATATAGCAAAGCAAATTCACAGAAAGACAAGAGTGTTCATATTGTAATGAGCTTCATAATAAGATAAACAAGCAAAGGCAAAGAGTAATCGAACCTTTAAAGCCAAATGATAGAGAAATTGAGCAGTAAGATTTGCCCCAGGACTGACATCCTCAGCGTCAGCAAGTTTCCCTGTACTTAATGGAGGTAAACCAGAGCTTATCGAGCTCTCGTGCTCAGAAGATAAGCTAGCTTCAGCAGTAGATCCTTCTGAAGGTAAGACAAAGACTCTGGGTGACAACGGACACAAAATCAGAGGAAAGTGGTGCACCGAGACCACCAATTTTTGTCCAACGTCTTCTGAGCCACTGAAGTAATCTTCCCCTCGATGTTTTGCATTTGAAATGCCATAATCTCTGGAACTGTCATCATCGACGTCAGTTAGTTCCGCCCACCCTTCCTCTTCAGATGCAGAACCTTCCTTAAGCCCACTGTCGTTGACAACAGTGTGAGGTCTTTCATGTTTCTTAACAAGCTCCTCATAATCTTGGTTGAGGAGAATTTCATACTCTCGAAAAGCGTCTGGGCCGAGAGGAGAATCAGGATATGCTGGGTGAGACACCTATGTTATAAGGAAAGGCTGTATGTGAGTAAACAGGTTATTTGAATTATTGGATATGAACATTCACATTCTTGTGTATCAGCAACACTGACGGGGAAAGACAATTGGTGCAACTATCAGAGATTTTCTAGTAACTAGTCACCTGTGTTCATGCCGAGGAAGAAGCTAAAAGAAAACCCTAAAAAGAAATGTATCAGAAATTACACGACAGCATTTGTGCTCATTGCAGAATGGTAAAGAGAAAATACTGACGACAAGATCCTAGCATCTCTCACACTACTCTAATGTGAACAATGTATTTGCACAAGAAAAGAGTCATCAATAAAGAGAGCGTGTAATAGCATAGAGATGGAGTGAAGTCAACATCAACATTCGCCTCATTTTGCTAAATCAGCAGAGCATCAGAAGTTGAGAAACCTTCCCAAGAATGAGGGGTCAGTAAGATGATGTGACTCTGGACAAACTACATAGAGTCAGAAAGAACAACAAAAACGCGATACTTAGAAACATGGCAATTAAAACACTGATTGATGTCCATATTTATAATACAATATACAATCGTAGGACAAACATTCAACAGATAAAATCCTAAGCGACAATTTCTCTCAGCAGCGGAATAAATACATAGAACGGTCATTGAGGTTCTGCAAGGTGCCTGTAAAAGTTTTTGTTATGACTACTTAATAGTTGCTCCCATAAACCCATTTGAATGTTTTTAATTTCACAACATAAATACTGAACCAATCAAATTAAGCCAAATTATATAAAACCAGAAAAGCAAGTAGTCCAAAACATTTTGAAACGAATACCTCTGAGATGGACGTATATACTGCACAGCCATGAACGTTTTCAAGTGCGCTCAAGCAACGTAAAATATAGCGATGTGCATCACTCAGAAGACATGACGTGATGACCAAAATTTTACTGGCAGGATCAGAACCGGTATTCGAATCAACAGCCTATAAATAAGTTCAATGAGAGTGGTACGAAAAATAAAGGGTAATCAGAGAAAAATCCACCAAAACTTCGAAAGAGACAGCAAGAAGTACTCGGGCAAGTGATCCTACAATAATTAAAATCCACGGACATTCGACCCGTACAAGCAATCCCATGATATGACGACAATTAAAGGGGATGCACAATAACAAAAACAGGTCGTGAGAGTGCACCTTATCAACAACGGACATGTTCTCCAAGCTACAAACGGCCCGTGCCCCTAGCTCCAAAAGCAAGGGGAACGCGCCGAGGAACTGGAAGCTCTCAGCAGTTCCGGCATCCAAATACACAATTGCATCTTTAATATTCTCCGATGCCTGAAAAATATCACATTTCATAATAGATCATAGACAAGGCACAAAACCAATAATTTCCCCTTAAAACAATTCTATTGATCAATTTAATTACAGAATTCACAACAATGACAATGTAACATATAATTTAAACTGAAATTGTTAGCAAACTCTAGTGTATAGCAAAAGAGCAATGACGAAGAAAAGCTGTAACTCACTTGTCGGATGGAATCATGGCAGCATTTGATCACATCAACCGTGGCCATCGATCAGCTCCTTTTTGTTCGCTAAATCAATTGAAAGATCCGCGAAATTCATAAAATCAATACAATTAATCATCAAAGAGGTGGGCCAGCAATGAAATCAAATTGGGGCATTTGGAGCTAGGGCTTTGTGCGCAAGTGAAGATTTTACCTTTGATTACAGATTCAAAAACCCACAAAATTGGGAGTGGAGATCATCTGATGAGTGTGGAAGAACCGCTTCAATTTCTACCAGCAGCGCGACTGCAGGTTAGGACCAACGGATCCAGCTTATTCTTCGTCATGTGATTTTATATTTTTTTTTTATCAAGAATTCTTTACAAAATGAAAAATGCAATAAGAGGCAAATTTTGTGAGAGCCCAGAAAAATAAAATGTGATCATCAACATAATTTGTTAATTTTAACATAATTATCCACAAAGTAAATACGGCCAATTTTATCTTATTATTGCATTGACCGAAATTATTAAGCAAAAATATCTAATTTTTTTCCTATGTAAATGTATTAGTATAATTAATTTAAATTGAGTTGGTGAATAACTTTGATTTTCAATATTTATTTTTTATAATGTATGTTAGTACATGATTCATTAAGTGTAGTGATAAAAGGCGAATTTATATATTGTATAAACTCAAAACTCCTCAATACAGCTTCAATAATGTTTTAAAACAATATCAACACAGTGTAAAATTTCAAGATTTTAATGTCAACACAGTGTTAAATATGTGGACTATTATTTGAGCTTGATTTAATTTGTGTCTGGGCCTTTATCCTTGCTGGACTAGGCCCAGAAGCCCAGCTACTTACTCACCACTGCTGGATTGCTGCCACGCGTGTCCCTTCACTTGGATCTTGTTTCTCAGCCGTTGGATCAAGGGTTTGTGTTTTGTGTGTGATAAGTGAGGTGTGTAGGCGCCGCTTCTTTTCATTCTACACTCTACTCTTTCTCTCTCTACTCTCGGTGATACTCTGTCTTCTCTCCTCTTTTCCGATGGATTTCCTAATCAACTCATTGAGATTCTTCATGGTTTTAGTGTGATTAATCGTGTGTGAGTTGTTGAGAAGGTAACTGCTTCGGTTGCTTGGTGTTGTGTGGATTAGGGTTTCTGACTTGAGTTGTGTGCGGTGACCTAATCCGGTGTGAAGGAGCTGTGTGGTGGAGGTATTGACAGTGTGAGGGTAGACTCCAGTCAATTCATCGGTGCTCCCTTGGATTCGGTTCTAGTTGAATAGATCTGGGCTATGTGGAGGCTTCTGAGCCACATTTGTGATCTATTTTGATTTGTTATTTCACTGATTGTGTTAGTCTTTCATCTTTGATCCGAAAGGATCTTGTGTGAAGTTACTAACCTGTTTCTTTGAGTGTGCAGGTTATGAAGTGATTGGTTGAGCCAGCTAGGGTTTCGGTCAAAAAACTTGTAATAGTTAGGGTTCGAATTACTTGTATCTCCATTACATAAATACATTGTATTTTGTATAAATCAGCCGCATGGTTGAGAGTTTGGCTAAGCTCTCTTGTACAAGAACAAAGAGGTCTTGGTAATTAGTGAATCTGGACTGGTCTGATCCCTACACACATTATCAACATAATATTAACACAGCATTAATCATTGACTACTGTTGAAATTCTGTTAACATTTTCCTATTGATGTTTTTCTTTATCTGTTGACATCTATCAATGGTCCAGATCATAGTTTTGAGTTTGTACAATATTTAGAGTTTTCATTTGATCACATTCCGAGTATAAAATATCTATAAACTCGAATTCAAGAGAAGACTTCTTCACACGAGTATAAATATTTACAATCGCAAATTCAAGGGAAGACTTCTAGGCACAAGTATAAAGGGTTTACAAATTAAAAAGAAAGATTTATCAGCATGAGAATAAAAACTATAATTTACTAATGGGTTGTAGCTCTGGTGGCAGCGGAGCTGTGGTCCCTCCACCCGCTGAGAGTTGGTCTCTAATTTAGTTCAAAGATCTAGCCAAGTTAAGTGTTGAAGATCTTCTTACTTATTTTCAAAGGAAAGTTGCAAACATAGTCCTCTAGTTTCTAAAGAATTGTAAAAGTTTTTTTTTTCAAAGTGAAATAACAAACTCAATCTCTAAAGAAGAAGAAGAAACTCATTAATAAGTCTAACTATAGGCTAAAACTCAATCCAGCAGCTAACTGATAGAGTCATATAACTATATAAAATACCATACTTGGCACAAGTATAAAATGTCTACAAATTCAAACATAAAACAAAGATTTATTAACATGAGTACAAACTCAGGCTCAAACGAAACACTCATTGACATGAGTATAAATTATCTATATATTCAAATTCAAGTGAAGACTTTGACACAAATATTATACACGGACTACGAATCCATATTCAAGTTTTGACACAAATTTAAGTGAGAATTTTTTATGTGAGTAAATACATATAAAAATTGAAGACCAGCTAATTAAGATCAACTAAAAGTTCAACAAATTAAAATGGAAGATCAATATATAAGATCTCATTACTCAAACGAGTCATTATCACTTCATTTATAAGATTTTGTTCGAGATTGTCAACGCCAAATTTTACATTCCCTTAAATTTGAGGAAAGATAAATGGTTTCAAACTTATTTCCTTATCTATTCTTATCCTCCTCCACTTTCTATTCAATTTCCACCAAGTTTATTAGATCACACGAATTTGATGGTATAATCTTTCTAATTGTTCACACGCAGAATTTATTAACGTCGTCGTTTTACCATATAATGGTCCACCTATTTTTCTGGCACATATACTACATACCAATAGACAACGAAATATATACTCCATGAAGCAATGTAGTACATTTTCTTGATAAATATAGCTCAGTTTCCACAAATTCATCACACTCACATTCTATTATAAAATTAATACTCCATTGGTCCCACAATAAGAGTCATATTTTGTCATTTCAGTTCGTCCCACAATAAGTGTCCCATTTTACTTTTACTATGAATAGTAAATAACCCCACATAATTACTAACTTACTTCACTCACATTCTATTATAAAACCAATATAAAAAAGTTGACCTTGTAATTCACTAATTTGTTCAACTCACTATTCTTTACATTTCTTAAAATCCGTGCTCATACCAAATCCTCGCTCTGTCTCAATTCACCTACTTTATTCTCTCTTTACTTCTACTTCTTCTCTCTCTCATACTTTACTCTCTCTACGTTAACACTTTAAATATCAATTCCTTAAATCTATGTCCGAAAAAAGTGCTTCGCTTATCTTGGGACGGTGGGAGTATGACTTCTTCTATTGTGGGACGGAGGGTATATTATATAGATGTGGAACCCATCCCCTAAATTTTAACTTTCACTTTTCTTCATATTTCTTAATACTCGCACTGAGTCAAATGTGAACAATATTTCGCGGACGCAGGGAGTACCATATATAGGTAGCCATAGCCATTTTCAAGATACCAACTATTATCAACAACATAGCCAAAACCTAAATAGCCATGGAAGAAAATACCACCAATGCTGCAGCCGTAGTAGCATCAGAGCCATCGTGGCCGGAGCTCCTCGGCTCCAACAACTGGGACGGCCTCCTCGACCCCTTAAACCTCACCCTCCGCCGCTTCCTCCTCCGCTGCGGCGACTTCTGCCAGTGCACCTACGACGCCTTCGACGACGACGACAACTCCCCCTACGCCGGCAGCAGCCGCTACGGCAAGGCCTCCTTCCTCCACAAGGTCAAATTCCCCTTCGCCGCCGCCTACCAAGTCTCCTCCCTCCTCTACGCCACCTCCATCGACACCCTCACCGCCTCCTGGGACTACCAAACCAACTACATGGGCTACGTCGCCACCTCCACCGACGCCGTCACCAGCCTCCTCGGCCGCCGCGAGATCTTCGTCGTCTGGCGCGGCACCAAGACCCCCTACGAGTGGATCGACGTCGCCTACTTCGACCCCGTCCCCGCCTCCCCCCTCCTCCGCTCCTCCCCCGCCTCGCCGCCCAAAATCATGGACGGCTGGCTCAAAATCTACAACTCCTCAAACCCTAACTCCAAATTTCTGAAGCTGAGCGCGCGCGCTCAGCTTCAGAAATTAATTGACCAGCTTCTTGGTCAATACAAAGACGAAAACCCTAGCATCGTCGTGACGGGGCACAGCCTAGGGGCGGCCCTGGCCGTGCTCTCCGCGTTCGATTTGGTTGAAAATGTGGTCAAAGACCATGGCGGGGAAGTCCCCGTCACGGCCGTCGTATTCGGCTGCCCGCGCGTGGGAGACGGCAGCTTCACCGAGAAGCTGAAGGAGTATCCCAACCTCAAGATTTTGCACACTAAGAACTTACTCGACCCGATTCCGCATTACCCGCCGGAGATCTTGGGCTACAGAGGCGCCGGAGTGGAGCTTGTGGTCGACAGCAGGTAATATTAATTGAGTCATTTTTCTATTTTGGAAAGTTGCAAGATAATTGAGTCGATTCTGGCACAAAGTAACCTTCTCTGTCATGGAGTATTCATTTCTCTTACTTTATTCACCGTCCACTTAACACACTGTTTTTAATTTTTGCCGAAAAGAAGCATTTTTATTAACAAGGAATAGAGAGTGTACAACTGACAATATCTTTATATTTTATTTTATAGTCGTTAATTAGAATTTAATTTGATTTAATTATAGCCTTATAAATGTGGATGTGGTATTTGATAAGAATTAATAAATAAAGAAATAAAATTATTTATATATTCCATCTCTTTCAACTATATATCTCGTGGTCTTTTCTCTTCTCTAGCTACTTCTATTTTATTTGACTTCGTAGGAAATCCCCGTCGTTGAGAATGATCCCGACCGGTATTTTCGACTGGCATAACTTGCAGGGGATGTTGCACGTGGTGGCCGGGTGGCACGGGGAGGAGGGGAAGTTCGAGGTGGTGGTGAAGAGGAGCTTGGCGTTGGTGAACAAGTCATGTGCGTTTCTCAAGGAGGAATATAAGATCCCGGGGCATTGGTGGGTGGCGGAGAATAGAGGGATGGTGCTTGATGACAAAGGAGACTGGGTTTTAAAGCCGCCGCTCGAGGAGGATCTCCCCGTCCCCGAGTCCACTTGAATGGCACTCGTCAAGGATGTGTTCACACGAGACATTCTATTTCGAGTTTATGTTGTGTTTTTTCTTTTGGAATAAAGCTATGCAGCCACAATGTGGGTGTCTGTATCTTGTTGATTTTAATAAAAATGAGATAATGCTTTGCTTTCAATGAAGAGTATGTATAGTATACTACGTAGTTGTAAGAAATAATTAATTTTAAGTGGATTATATTAAAATATTTTGGTAAATTATAAGAAAATGAATAAATTTTTATTTGAACTAAAGTTGTGGCAAGCCACATCATAACTGGATAACATCATTGTATAAGGAGGTTTTGTGACTTTATTTGTGTAGTCTTTTGTATGCTTAATTGTGTAATGAATTATCTACTTGATCTATAGGTGCCATGTTGTACTAATAAGGAGTAGTAAACTATCCTCCAAATTTATGGAAATTAAAGATGGAATTCATTAATTCACACGTCTAGTATAAAACCCATTTTGTAGAGTCAAATTTAAATGAAACATAATAACGAAATTTCTATTTTCATTGAAACTTATTACTTATAATGTTATTAATTATAAACATGCTCATGTCTTTTTCAACATAAAAAACACGTTGAAATGTCACATAAATTCCAATTTTGCACGTCAATGTGGTAGAACTAGGGATGTCAATCTAGCCCGAAACCCACGGATCGATCCGAATTTTCCGGTAAAATCAATGTATTATATTGATATATGTTATATGAATTTAAAGTTTTGGGATTTCTTTAAAAGTGAGTTATAACTAAACATGTAGTTAATTGACATTAATACCCCTATTGATATTTTTTTGAAATTAATCCTATGGTCTTATTGACGTTTTTTTTTGATCGTATTGACATTTAGGGATTAATGTTCTAAGCCCTTAATTTGAATATCTAATGGCTATTATTTAATTGTAGTTAGCAATTAAGTTATGAATTAGCAGTATAACACTCCCCAATTGACATGAGTATAAATTAAATATCTATATATTCAAATTCAGGGGAGTGATCAATTGCTAACTCATCATTTAATTGCTAACTACAACTAATTTAAGGCCATCGGAATTTTAGAAAACGTGTGGTCTACAATTTGCCACGTGTAATTTTCCTTTTTATTAATAAAATAAAAAAGATAAAAAAAAACTCCAAATTAAGGTTTTGGATGAAAATGTCAATATAGTGTTTCAAAAATATGAACACAATGCTTTGAGAATGTCAACACAATGCTTTAAGAATGTTAACCCATTGCTTATATTGACATTCTACATATATTATATTGACATGTTTTATATAGTATGTTGACATTTTTGCTTGTACGAAAAAATTAAAAATTTTTGAATTTTTTTTTCAAATTTTGACGTCGGAACATATGCATGTAGGATATCGTTGGAATTCTTATGAAATTATCTTTAATTTGATTTATGTTATATGAATTTAAAGTTTTGGGATTTCTTTTAAAAGTTAGTTATAGCTAAACATGTAGTTAATTGACATTAATACCCCTATTGATATTTTTTTGAAATTAATCCTATGGTCTTATTGACGTTTTTTTTATCGTATTGACATTTAGGGATTAATGATCTAAGCCCTTAATTTGAATATCTAATGGCTATTATTTAATTGTAGTTAGCAATTAAGTTATGAATTAGCAGTATAACACTCCCCAATTGACATGAGTATAAATTAAATATCTATATATTCAAATTCAGGGGAGTGATCAATTGCTAACTCATCATTTAATTGCTAACTACAACTAATTTAAGGTCATCGGATTTTAGAAAACGTGTGGTCTACAATTTGCCACGTGTAATTTTCCTTTTTATTAATAAAATCAAAAAGATAAAAAAAAAAAAAAAAGCTCCAAATTAAGGTTTTGGATGAAAATGTCAATATAAATGTTTGAAAATATGAACACAATGCTTTGAGAATGTCAACACAATGTTTTAAGAATGTTAACCCATTGCTTATATTGACATTCTACATGTATTATATTGACATGTTTTATATAGTATGTTGACATTTTTGCAGCATGTACGAAAAAATTAAAAATTTTGAAATTTTTTTTCAAATTTTGACGTCGGAACATATGCATGTAGGATATCGTTGGAATTCTTATGAAATTATCTTTAATTTGATTTATGTTATATGAATTTAAAGTTTTGGGATTTCTTTTAAAAGTTAGTTATAGCTAAACATGTAGTTAATTGACATTAATACCCCTATTGATATTTTTTGGAATTAATCCTATTGGCCTTATTGACATTTTTCGTTGATCGTATACACATTTAGGGATTAATGATCTAAGCCCTAAATTTGAATATCTAATAGTTATTATTTAGTTGTAATTAGCAATTAAGTTATGAGTTAGCAATAGAACACTCCCCTTCAAATTCAAGTGAAGACTTTGACACCAATTTATAAACGGACCACAAATCCATATTCATGTTTTGACACAAATATAAAATGTCCCCAAACACAAATTCAAGTGAGAATTTTTTTATGTGAGTATATACAAATAAAAATTGAAGACCAGCTAATTAACATCTACTAAAAGTTCGAAGATCAATATATAAGATCTCATTACTCAAATATCAAATCTAATTCAAAGCCTGATGGAACGCCAAATTTTACATTCCCCTGATTTGTCGCTTATTTCCTTATCTCTTCTTATCCTCCTCCACGTACGATTCAATTTCCACCAAGTTTATTAGACCACGCGAATTTGATGGTATAATCTTTCTAATTGTTCACATTTCGTTACAAAAAACTTCAACTCTTCTTATCCTCCTCCATGTACGATTCAATTTCCACCAAGTTTATTAGATCACGTGAATTTAATGGTATAATCTTTCTAATTGTTCACATTTCGTTACAAACAACTTCTATCTCTTCTTATCCTCCTCCCTTTACTATTCAAATTCCACCAAGTTTATTAGATCACGTGAATTTAATGGTATAATCTTTCTAATTGTTCACATTTCATTACAAACAGCTTCCATCTCTTCTTATCCTCCTCCATGTACTATTCAAATTCCACCAAGTTTATTACCCTCCGTCCCACTTAAGATGACACGTTTTCCTTTTTAATTTGTCCCAACTAAGATGACACATTTCCTTTTTTGGTAACTTTCTCTCTCCAATTAATACATTCAACCACTTTTTTCTCTTCTTATTAAAATATCCATCTTTCTTTATCTCTCTACTTTAATACTTACACTCACCTTCTCTCTCTCCAATTAAACACTTTAATCAATAACTCCTAAAATCCCGTGCCGGCTAAGCAATGTGTCATCTTAGCCAGGACGGAGGGAGTACATCACGCGAATTTGATGGTATAATCTTTCTAATTGTTCACTTTTCGATACAAACAACTTCAGTACCCACGCAGAATTTACTAACGTCGTCGTTTTACCATATAATGGTCCAGCTATTTTTCTGGCACATATAGTACAGTACATACCAATAGACATCGAAATATATACTCCATGAAGCAATGTACATTTTCTTGGTAAATATAGCTCACTTTCCACTAACTCATCGCACTCACATTTTATTATAAAACTAATACTCTCTTCGTTCCACAATAAGGGTCACATTTTATCATTTCAATTCGTCTCACAATAAGAGTCACATTTTACTTTTACCATGAATGGTAAGTAGGCCACACATTCCACTAACTCACTTTACTCACATTCTATTATAAAACCAATATAAAAAAGTTGGACCTCATATTTCACTAATTTTTCCAACTCACTATTCTTTACATTTCTTAAAACCCGTGCTCATACCAAATACTCGCTTCGTCCCAAGATAAGCGAGTCACAATTCGTTTTTGAGATGTCTCACTACAAGTGAGTCATTTAATTTCCTTTTTTAGCTAAAAAATCATATCTCTTACTTTATCATCAGCCTACTTTATTCTCTCTTTACTTCTCTACTTATTCTCTCTCTCATACTTTACTCTTTTGGGACGGAAGTACTTAAATCCCGTGTTCGAAATATCATGTCTCACTAAAAGTGAACACTTTAAATATCAACTCGTTAAATCCCGTGTTCGAAAGAAGTACTTCGCTTATCTTGGGACGGAGGGAGTATGACTTCTATTGTGGAACGGAGGGTGTAGTATATAGACGTGGAACCCATACCCTAACTTTTTCCTCTCACTTTTCTTCACATTTCATAAAACTCACGTCGAGTCAAATGTGAACAATATTTTGCGGACGCAGGGAGTACTATATATAGGTAGCCATAGCCATTTTCAAGATACCAACTATTATCAACAACAGAGCCAAAACCTAAATAGCCATGGAAGAAAATACCACCAATGCTGCAGCCGTAGTAGCATCAGAGCCATCATGGCCGGAGCTGCTCGGCTCCAACAACTGGGACGGCCTCCTCGACCCCTTGAACCTCACCCTCCGCCGCTTCCTCCTCCGCTGCGGCGACTTCTGCCAGTGCACCACCGACGCCTTCGACGGCGACGGCGACTCCCCCTACTTCGGCAGCAGCCGCTACGGCAAGGCCTCCATCCTCCACAGGGTCAAATTCCCCTTCGCCGCCTCCTACCAAGTCTCCTCCCTCCTCTACGCCACCTCCACCATCGGCATCCTCGACACCTGGGACTACCAAACCAACTTCATGGGCTACGTCGCCACCTCCACCGACGCCTACTACAAGCTCCTCGGCCGCCGCGAGATCTTCGTCGTCTGGCGCGGCACCGAGAGCATCACCGAGTGGATCGACGACGCCGAATTCGACTCCGTCCCCGTCACCCCCCTCCTCAACCCCTCCTCCGCCGCCTCGCAGGCCAGAGTCATGGACGGCTGGCTCAAGATCTACACCACCTCAAACCCTAACTCCGAATTTCTGAAGCTGAGCGCGCGCGCTCAGCTTCAGAAATTAATCGACCAGCTTCTAGGTCAATACAAAGACGATAACCCTAGCATCGTCGTGACGGGGCACAGCCTCGGGGCGTCCCTGGCCGTGCTCTCCGCGTTCGATTTGGTTGAGAATGTGGTCAAAGACCATGGCGGGAATGTTCCCGTCACGGCCATCGTATTTGCCTGCCCGCGCGTGGGAGACGGCAGCTTCGTCGAGATGCTGCAGGAGTATCCCAACCTCAAGATCCTGCACACGAAAAACTCACTCGACCCGGTTCCGCTATACCCGTCGGACATCTTGGGCTACAGAGACGCCGGAGTGAAGCTTGTGGTCGACGGCAGGTAACGTTAGTTGAGTCATTTTTCTATTTTGAAATGTTTCAAGATAATTAAGTCAATTCTATTTTTGGCAAAAAAATAACTTTCTCTCTTATTTTATTCACTATCCACTTAACAAACTATTCTTAAGCGCCTCTATTAGCAAGGAACAGAGGGAGTACAACTGGGAATATCTTTATATTTTATTTTATAGTCGTTAATTAGAATTTAATTTGATTTAATTATAGCCTTATAAATGTGGATGTGGTATTTGATGAGAATTAATGAATAAATAAATAAATTATTTATGTATTTCATCTTTTTCAACTCTATATCTTGTGGTCTTTCTCTTCTCTATTTCTATTTTATTTGAATTTGTAGGAAGTCGCCGTCGTTGAGAATGTTCCCGGAGATTACTCCCGACTGGCATAACTTGCAGGGGATATTGCACGTGGTGGCGGGGTGGCAAGGGGAGGAGGGGAAGTTCGAGGTGGTGGTGAAGAGGAGCTTGGCGTTGGTGAACAAGAAGTCTGAGTTACTCAAAAAGGAATATAAGATCCCGGGGAATTGGTGGGTGGCGGAGAATAAAGGGATGGGGCTTGATGACAACGGAGAGTGGTTTTTAAAGCCGCCGGAGGAGGAGGATCTCCCCGTCCCCGAGTTCGCTTGAATGGCACTCGTCAGGAATGTGTTCACACGAGACGTTCTATTTCGAGTTTATGTTGTGTGTTTTTTTTATGAATAAAGCTATGCAGCCACAGTGTGTACGTCTGTATTTTGTTAATTTTAATAAAAATGAATAATGCTTTGATTTCAATGAAGAATGTAGTAGTAGTAGTATTTTAAGTGGATTATATTAAATATTTTGGTAAATTATTAGAAAATAAATAAATTTTTATTTGAACTAAAGTTGTGGCAAGCCACATCATAACTATAAGGATGGTTTGTGACTTTGTGTAGTCTTTTGTTTGCATAATTGTGTTATGAATCATGTACTTGATCTATACTTGTGCCATGTTGTACTAATAAGGATTAGTAAACTATCCTCCAAATTTATGGAAATTAAAGATGGAATTCAGTAATTCACACGTCTAGTATAAAACCCATTTTGTAGAGTCAAATTTGAATGAAACATAATAACGAAATTTCTATTTTCATTGAAACTTATTACTTATAACGGTATTAATTATAAACACGCTCATGTCTTTTTCAACAAAGTATACATAAAAAACATGTTGAAATGTCACATACTAAATTCCAATTTTGTACATCATGGGGTAGAACACATCTCAATCAATCTCTTTCCCATAATCGTTACATATTTCACACAAATTAAAACGAATGGCTCAAACAACATTTACAGAAAAATCCTATCCAATCTACTTATCTTTTTCAAATCCATAACAATCTTTAATTATTCAATTTCAACAATTTCTTGACTCAATTCAATAAATCGAAAAAAAATGGCGGAAGAAGCACCGCCGCCGCCGTGGCCGGAGCTCCTCGGCAGCAACGACTGGAAAGGCCTCCTGGACCCCTTAAACCTCACCCTCCGCCGCCTCATCCTCCGCTGCGGCGACTTCTGCCAAGCCACCTACGACGCCTTCAACAACGACGCCAACTCCAAGTACGCCGGCAGCAGCCGCTACGGCAAGAAGTCCTTCTTCGACAAAGTCATGCTCGAGTCCGCCGCCGACTACCAAGTCTCCTGCTTCCTCTACGCCACCGCCCAGCTCAGCGTCGCCCAGGCCGTCTTCCTCCGCTCCCTCCGCCCGGACGCCTGGGACCGCGAGTCCAACTGGATCGGCTACCTCGCCGTCACCACCGACGCCGTCACGGCCGCCCTCGGCCGCCGCGAGGTCTACGTCGTGTGGCGCGGGACGTCCCGGACGTACGAGTGGATCAACGTCCTCGCCGCCGTCCCCCAGTCCGCCGCCGAGCTCCTGGCCGCGCCGGAGCCCGGCGACGACGACGACGACGATGAGAGGGCGCCGAGGGTCATGAAGGGTTGGCTGACGATTTACGAGTCGTCCGACCCGAAATCGCCCTTTACCAAATTGAGCGCGCGCTCACAGATGCATAAGAAGATTATGCACCTGCGAGAGCGGTACAAGGGGGATAGCCTCAGCATAATCATGACGGGGCACAGCCTCGGCGCGACTCTGGCGACCATCGCTGCGTTCGACCTCGTCGAGAACGGCGTCCGCGACATCCCTGTCGCGGCCGTGGTCTTCGGCAGCCCCCAGGTCAACTACATTTCGCTTGTCGAGACTTTTTTTTTTAAATACAGAACATTGCTGGAAAACCTATGAATTTGATTAAATTCTGGTCCGTCCTGATAAACTTGAAAACCCAACCTTAAAACCTTGATTTTATTATTTTTCTTAGTTTTTCAATGACTAAATATTTTGGTTGCTTATTTGTAATATGTTGTTGATGTGACGCACATATGTTTCAAATTTAATGACGTAACTAACTTATGTGCTAAGTGTGTTGTTAAAAATGATACACCATCGATTTCGGTGAAGTAGAATTTTTCCGGTGCTACATATTCAATTTCATCCAAATTAGATTGTGTGAGAAATTTGCGAAAAATGCTAAAGTTCATATTTTTCGCTTTAGATTTTTTTATATTGCGGTATAATTCTAAGTATTAAATTTCATTGGCATTAGAATTGCCATTTTAAATAGTACATTAAATGCGTGTTTTTAAAATTCTAGCTTCGTCACTGATACAGGTGGGAAACAATGCATTCAGGGAGCGGGTGGCTCAGTACCCGAACCTAAAAATCCTGCACGTGCGGAACAAGATCGACCTGATCACCCGGTACCCGAGCGTGTTGCTCGGGTACAGGGACGTGGGGGTGGATCTGGAGATCGACAACAGGAAGTCACCGAGCCTGAAGAGATCGATGAATACCGGAGACTGGCACAACCTGCAGGGGATGCTGCACGTGGTGGCCGGGTGGAACGGGGCGGACGCGGAGTTCGAGCTGAAGGTGAAGAGGAGCTTGGCTCTTGTTAACAAATCTTGCGAGTATTTGAAGGATGAGCTTTTAGTCCCCGGTATGTGGTGGGTGGAGAAGAATAAAGGGCTTGTGCGTGATGACGACGGCGAGTGGGTCCCGACGCCGCCGGCGGATGAGGATCAGCCGGTGCCGGAGTTTCCGTGATTGGATGTGTCGTTTTGTACATATGTTTGTTGCGTTTTGGAATGATCACGAATTGATTGTTTATATTTAAGTTTACGTAAATGATTATTTATGCATCACTCTATTTTAAAGGTTTCAATGTTATAGTGTGAAACAATAAATATTTATTTAATATATTTAAAGTGAGGGGTGCATTAAAATGACGACATCTCTTAAAGTGACACTGTGACACCATGCTAGACTGCAATATTATAAATGATAGACTACAATAGTAGGAACGCTACACTGCAATTTAAATTGAGGGGTGTGTTAAAATGACAACACCTCTTAAAGTGACACTGTGACACCATGCTAGACTGCAATATTATAAATGCTAGACTGCAATAGTATGAACGCTACACTGCAATTTATAGATTGCAGTCTAGCGTATTGGATATTGCAGACGGAAAAAATTGCAGTCTAGCGTATTGAATATTGCAGGCCTTAAAAATTTACCCTTGAGCATTTTTTATGATTGCCGCATGACAACTTATTATTCGTCCACATGTACAAATGATTGGCTAGGAATGGTGGTATGGTGTTACTTTAAGAGGTGTTGTCATTTTAACACAAACCTTTAAATTGATATTAATAACAAATTTCTATTATTCCCAACTTGTAAAAAAAGTTACTCCTACATAGGTAAAGATTGTCGGTGGCAGATTCAGGATCCGAAAACGGAGGGAGCGGAATATATAGTATTAGCTTGATTTAGTGTGAACATGGCTATGTTTTTCATTGTTCGGAGTGATGCCGGAGGCAAACGGAGGAGGCGGACATGGTAATTTTACGTCCCGATAAGGGAAAAATAGTCGCACGGAGGGGGCGACCGTTTCCTCCCCACCCCGATCCGCCAGTGAAGATTGTGTATTGCACCAGTGTTATTAGTATTTAGTAGGATGAAAAATTAACTATTACTACTATCATTACTTATAGTTCCTTGTACTAAAAATGATGTGTTTATTAAACTTTATAGTACTATTATTTAAAATTAATTTATTTTCAATTTTTTTTATACCTAACGTCAAAATCTAGACTTTCGCCGAACGCAGGACTAAGATTCTTTGCACATATTCACAGAGAAAAGGACTAACAATAATGACGATTTCCCACATGACTTTAGACAATAAATTCAAAATAAAATGATTTGCAACAAGACTTGTTAGAGAGAGAGGGCCATACTGCATTTAAGAAAGGTCGACAATGAATTTAAAGTGTATATATATCTCTTCTATTAGATTGTGATTTATATCTGAAAAGAGATTGTGATTTATAGAATCTATATATTTATGGAAATGTTTTATTGTATGCATGCAACTCTTCTATGGAGACAGCCACTAAACATGGAATGCCCCTAACTATATATCTCTATCAAACCCACACGTACACGTATATACATATTTGTATTAAATAATTAAATATATATAATAACTAGCAAATTCAGTTCATCCCCCTTGGTAGTTAGTATAGTTGACAAGAACTTAGATTCGATTTGGTTATGATTACACACTGCTTTTTTAATGCATACTAGTATATGATAGTGAGTCTATTTTTGTAATGGAATATAAGTATAATGATTTAGTGGAGTGTTTGATCTACTTATTATCAAAAACACAGAATAAAGTAAATATCTCAAAATGGCAAAATAGACATTATTTCGTGTACAATGACGTAATTATTTTTTAGTCTAATCATGAATATACGGATGATGAAACTCATACGGGCACAACAACTGCACTTAAGTAAATAAGAATACGATGTCAAAAGGAACCGAAGAGTCACAAATATTTCCCTACTTTCGAATGTGTGTCTATGAGCACACATAAGTAGCACCGTTGCATTGCAGACCACGCTCACGAACCCCGGCCCACCAACCACTCCCCAACCAGCCCTTTTTGTTTCACACCGCACCACATATCACTTTCGCTATTGCATTACGGGTGCTCTTATGAACAATCCTAAAAAACTAAAAGAAGTTATGGAAAACTATATGTTATTGAACATTCCTAAAAAAACTAAAAGGACTTGTGGAAAAACTATTTGCTGTTTTGTACGCTATATCGCATCAACTTCCCTGTTTTATTCTGCTCAAAAGATAGTCAAAGGAATATTATTGTGGAAACAATATTAACAATTTTTTCAATAATACTATAAACCATGGATTATATAAATATGAAGATACTATATGATTAATCACTACATAATTGCCTATGCATATTAATATCATATTCTCTATTATTATCATCCATTCATATTGCATTGACACCATTTGCAAAAGTGTGAGAATCTTTGTTTTGAACTTCTTAATTGTTGCTTAAAATGCTACTCCTAACGTGTGGCGTCGAATGTCACACCGACCCCCTAACTAGAAAGTGTCGATAGACTTTGGTTTAGTGATCTTTAAATTTTTTCATCTCTTTTTTAATACAAAAAAAAAGCGTAGAAGAAAAAGAGAAGAATAACAAAAGAGGAAAAAAAGCAAACATTTGCGTTATCCATCATCATCATCCACGAGAGATCCGACAACAATAGTCTAATAAACATATTTTGTTCTTATAAATTGATTCATGAAATGTAAGATTTACTTTAGCCAAAAATTAATAAATAATGGCGATTTTGTTAGCTTCATTAATTTATAGCGCAAAGTTGTAGAAAATTATGAAATCTCATGTCTTTTCCACAATTCTACAAGTCATCTAGAAAACCAAGAAACTTAACATCGTTCACAATTATCATACGAGCTTTGATTCGAGTGAAGCCGCATTCAATGCGACTCTCGAAATTTGAGTTTATACCTTCATCTGAATCTTTATCAGTTTGTCAACACACTTAACATCTACTTAGTCGCATCATCAATTTGAGACACATATGCACTACTTCATCTATCATATTACTACGTGTAGGTAACACCTGCACATTTCATCGAGGGATACTTGCAGAAAGAGCTGATTGGCAAAAAAATTACGAAGTCAAGTCATTTATAGTCCGTCCAACCCCTTTCAAAATCAGACAGAATTTATTCGCAACTATCCCACAACAATAAATCAAATTATAGTCTGCCAAAGATGTTTTCCAACGAAAAGAGATCATTTTCTATACGAATTTACGATATCGTTCAACTCATGAGACGATCGCACAAATTGACCGACTTTCAAAACTGCAGAAATGACCGAAATTCGACCTAATTTCAAGATTTTTTTTTTCTCAATCTACCATTTTGCAAAAATATTGAACTTTTATAATTTCCATATCTGATTTTCAAAATTGATGGACTTAGGCATATTCACATTTTATTTATTTGAAATTCTGCACACCCCATTACTACGCCATTCAGTTACAATAAAGTGTGACAACTTGGACTAAGTCTGTCTACATTCATCGAAACTGGCGTTGGTAGATTTAGGGAGAAAAGGGCAAAATCGTCAAATCCACAACAACACAATCAAAATTACACAGAAAAGCTTCAAAGCTTCATTCTCTCAAATTCCCTTCTTTCACTCCCTCAACACAACCCCCGCCTCCCTCCACGCACCTGAGCTCTCACGCTCACAGATTACGCCTCTTTCTCCCCCCACCGATCTCCATTTCTGCTCGGAGCGCCGCGATTTCATTTTCGCCGTAAGTCCTTACGTTTCCGTGCCGCGTTTTTAATCCTTTGTTATCTGATTCCGTTTCACTGTATTTGAATCGTTTCTGCTTAATTTTATGCTCGTTGATCTATTTCGGATGTGAATTTTCAAATTTTCGATGGTTTTGGGTTCAATTCGCCTCTCCATTTGTTGTGTTAGGTTGTAATTCGTGATTAATTTGAGTAATTTGGAGTAATTTGAAGCACTGTGTTAACTGAAATTGCACGTGAGTAAGTGTGAGCCTATTTGCTTAGTTTCTTCTAATTGGACAGCTCGCGGTGGGCCTGCATGATTCTATTTTTTGGTTGATTGGGAATTATTTGAGTTGTCATATGTGTTTAACTGTTGCAATCTTTTAGGTTTTGTCGGCGAAGATGAATTGTTAAGTGAGGTGCTTATGTGGATACAGAGATTTGATTGTCAGCAGTTTTTTGCATAAAATTGGATGCAATTAACTGAGAGGGTCTTCAGCGAAGAGAGGACCCTTGATTCGGTTTGGAACCGGAGCTGTTTTTCTTGACGTTATCGTAGAGTTTAGTCGGTTCGTTATCCAGACAATGCCAGCCGTACAGAAGCTTTATAACGCGTGTAAAGCATCGCTTACGCCTAATGGACCCATTTCAGAAGAGGGTTTAGAAAAAGTTCGCAACTTATTAGGTAAGAAGAGGAAATGTTATCATCCTTTTGTTTTTATTTTTCCTGCATTCTTTTTCTTTATCATGGATCTCCTTCGAAAGATATAAACCGAAGCATTCGTTTATTGTTGCGTATGGTGACACTTGGTATCTTTTTGTAAGGGTTGATTTAGTTGTTCCTAGTTAATAAAGTTGGTAGAAGATGGCTTTCTTAATAGGGGAAAATCAACATGCGATTCGTTATTACTTTTACTTTATATATTAATTAGGATTGACTCGGAACACAAAAAAACAAGAAGATATATGAGATCTTAAATTGAGTTTAACAATCATTCTCTCACTGGAAAGGTAGTTGCCTCAAGTAGTTCACCAAGATAGCTCTTTTATTCGATGACCATGTTACCATGTTGTATACCATCTTCCAATCACGTGCGTCTTTTTGTATGGGTACCTCATAATCCCGAGCTCCTAACTAAGAGTGGCCCTTTGTCTAACTGTAGTTCCCATATTAACTGGGGTTGCAGTTTTAATGAATGAGCTGTGTAATTTTGTCGGAGATAAAGTTGCTGTTGTTAAAAGCTAGAATCTATGAATGAATATGACATGATAATCATCTTTAACATTGTAGGCTTAGATGAGGTGGTTATTGAATACTACTACAAAAGGATAAGTAGTTTTTAACAATATAGACCCATGTCTTATTTTGGATATCTCGTATCTCGGTAAGGAAATACAAAGCAGTAACTTTGGGAAAGATAGACTAGAAGCATTCCGCCATGCTTGGTAAGCTTTTTATATATGGCCAGTTCTAAGTTTCTAAAACAGAATTGCTCCCATTGCGGACGGAATGGACTTGTCAGGTACTATATGTAGCAAATCTGTCCCCTAGAAGGAAAAGTTCTCCACGAATTAAATAGAACTTTGCATCATGCATGTAATAGATGTATCTGCTAAGTACGAAAGAATGATTCAGACGAGTAACTTTATATTATCATAATTGAAGATATTACTATCTGTCAGGTTGACATCTCCTAATCTGGCTATGTGATATTCTTGTACTGAATGCATACATGATACATCATTAAATCCCACATGATACATCTCCTAATCAGGTTGACATCTCCTAATCTGTCAAGAGTATATGACAGCTCAAAATAACAATTACTTTCAGGATAATTAGTTTATACCTAACACTTCTATGTAGAGCATTGTTATGATGACGTGGTTGTGAACTTTGAAGACCTTTTACTGGCTTGGCTCTCATATTATGAGAGGGAACACCTCATACTTTGTCCACAGGCTGAAGCTATTAGAATAGAGTGTCAATTTTTACTATAGGATATCTTTTTGACAATTCTAGTCCAGTGACTTTTATACTGAATCCATATTTGTCATCTTTTTTACAACTAAAGCTCTTGTAAACCTCAACCCTTTTATGAGTTTCTATCCATCTTTATTATGGCTCTTTTGTTATCTCTATATTCGTTTGTCAAAACATTCTCATGTTCCACAAGCTATTGCCTGTCATACTTAATGTTTTGGTGGTTTAATGATTGAATTTAACTTGTGATGGAACATATCTGAAATTGCTTTGTTGGTCCATAAGGTACTTCCTTCCTTTGTTGCAGAAAAAATCAAGCCTTCTGATGTAGGTCTCGAGCAAGAGGCCCAACTATTACGGAATTGGCAGGGTACATTCACAGAACGCAATGGGGGAAATCGGGCTGCCCCCACAATCAAATACCTGCATTTGCATGAGTGCGATGGCTTCTCAGTAAGTGTCTTTCTTATGATTTATCAACTTTTCTGTTTTTCTTTTCTTTCCATTTCTGCTTTACCCAGTTCCTGTTTCCTTTAATTAGTTTGGCTTCACACAGTGCACAAATTTTTGTGATGAAATCGTAGTGTCTTTATAATTTTTGAACCTTAAATTACTGAAATAAGAAACTTCTCTTTTACAGATGGGAATATTCTGTATGCCACCTTCTTCAGTCATCCCTCTTCATAATCATCCTGGGATGACAGTGCTGAGTAAGCTTCTGTATGGTTCATTACATGTAAAATCCTATGATTGGATCAACATTCCCGGGCCTTCTGATCCATCTCAAGGTTAAGTAATTTAGGCAACTGTCATGGTGTTGGATTCTGCTTTCATACTGGTTGCCTGTGCTATTATTGAACCTCAATCTATCTCGATTCTTGAATATTGAACCTCAGTTAGATTCTGGGCATGGGATTTATGAAAGTATCTGAATATGCAAAACATGTCTAAATCTTTTTGCCATATGTATATTATACTATCAATATTAATCACTTCCTTACAATCTTAAGACTATTTGATTACTTTCAGGAGCAAGGCCTGCCAAAATTGTGAAAGATTGTGACATGACAGCTCCATGTGATACAACAGTTCTTTATCCAACTAGTGGTGGTAACATCCATTATTTCAAGGCCATCACTCCTTGCGCCATCTTTGACATCCTTTCTCCGCCCTACTCATCCGATGATGGACGCCATTGCACTTATTTTAGAATGTCCCCTGCCGCAGATCTACCTGGTAAAAGCACTTGTTGCAACTGAAAACATTTAATCCTGAAATTTCATCCTTTACTAATATCATTTTCGATTTTTTGGGCTTAAATGAAGGTACCATCGAGGTGGACGGAGAGACAATATCTGAAATTACTTGGTTAGAAGAGTTTCAGCCTCCAGACGACTTCGTCATAAGGAGAGGACAGTACAAAGGCCGCGTGCCTAAAACTTGAAGAAATTTTTGATGTCATATATTCAAATTCTATAAGCTCTCAAGAGCCAAGACTGTCTTAATTTACCTCAATTTTAGTATGGTTTATAACTCTGGTGACAATAATTTTCCTTTAGCAGAAATTAGACGTTTGAGGTGTACATAGTTGAGGTATTATATATTATTATTTGATTGACCTTACAGGGACCCTACATATCTTGAGATCATACTATTTTTATTTCCTTAAATCCTTTAATTCATGTTAGAAATATCATTTATTGGTATAAGGAATGTGATCATATGGTTGGTCTATGAAGCTTGAAATGATTTAGTCTGATTGTATAACACAAAATATTCCTTTTTAGCTTCAAGAGAAGATAGAAATTCCACCAAAAAATCAAGAAGTCTTCTTGTGTTGAAATTTTCAGCACTTGCTGCTGAACCGGGACGCTAACGCAGAGCTTGATGCCTTCCTTGCTGAGGCGGGCGCCAGAGTGCGAGAAAGCCAAGAATCTGATGGAGACGCGGGCAGAGGCGGCTGTGGTGGTGGAGGAGCAACACCCTCTCTTGTTAGCCGCATTCTTGCTTCTTCGGCTGCTTTGTTTACAGCCAGCCGTATGCTGTCTTCGCTGCTTGGATCTTGGTCTGACTCTGAACCCGAACCCGAACCCGAGTCTTCAATCATCTTCGTCTCGTTACTTGTCTTCACATCATCTCCCCTCTCCACAATTCTTACAGCATCATCAGCCAGTAGCTCCTGCAAGGTTCTGAAGCTCTGCTTGCCCGGCGCCTCTTCAAGACCGTGTCGTTTCTCATCGCTCTCACCGAGTTTGGATGCTATATTCCCTTTGTGACAAAGAACAGGACTACTTATTACCTCACTCTCACTGTCTGTTGAGGAACCAGACAGTGCAGATTCAGACAGCATTCTAGTAATCGGAAATGTCATCGCGCGGCTAATTGCAGGAACGGGATTCAGACTGCAGACCGAACTCCTCAAGCGAGATCGAGGCAGCAAGCAACATACCGTGATCACATTTTCACGTTGCTCACTCCCTCCTCTCTCAGAACTAGGCTTGCAGTGGAGTGCGACGGCCTTTTCTTCATCCACTACTCTCCCTCTCTCTTCGTCCCGTTGGAGAACTAACGAGTTCGCTCCTGAACCGTTTCCTTCATGCACATCCGGCTCACTACTTGCATCAAAACTTGGACTAGCACAGTTGTGAGACTGTGCTAGGATCTCTTCTTTCGGCCGTCCCGGGCTCTGTTCCCACAGGAAGGGAACAGAACCCGGGTTACTCATAGGACCAGAGTTCGCCTCTGGTCTACGAGTAGGAAGCCAATGTATGATTGTGAGGCCTTCCCTTTTATCAACTATATTTAAGCCCCCCTTGGGTGAGTATTTCCTCACAGATAATATTGGTTGATTGAAATTCAGCTTCTTCTCCACCATTTTTCTTCTTCCACTTCAATTAAGCTCTATTCAAAACACAAGAATAAACTTTATAGGTTTTGAAAACCATAAATCTTCAAATATTTTTCATGTATATACATGTTTTTTAGAGTTGAACACACTAGATTTTTTTCAAGTGAAAAAAACATAGCATAACATGGAATCAAGAATAGTGAGAAAGCAAGCAAAACTACCAAATTCTTGAGATGAAAAGGTTGTACCTTTTAATATCCAATAAATGAGAGATGTGTTGAAACTTAGTAGTCAAATTCTTCCTTGACATTTTTGCCACACTCACATAGTCATAATATTTATAGGAGAGAGAAAAAGAGAGTAAACCAGTTTGTACGTTTCTGCAATGATTTTAATTGGAAGAGTTCATTAAACTAGTACGTGGAGACAAAGAGAAGAAGCTTATACCTTGTGTAAAATGGAGAAATAAAACTTAGCATGCTCAAGAAATTGAGATATCGTTATTAATTATGAGAATCTATACTTTCCTTTAGTAAATTTATAAATGTATTGCCTGGATTTTCATATTCCATTTTTTGGATCACGTGACCTTATTTTAATTATGGAAGTAATGCAAAGTTGAAGCTATGGCCTCGTAGTCCTATGTCTGCGTGTGTTTCACTTCATGCACGGCAATCAACATTTTTATGGTTCACCTACCTTTTAGCAAGTAGGTCATTTAGTGTTGACACCGGAGGTGCCCACCGTTCCTGAATCAGCGGTTATGGTTTTGGAAATTGTCGAACCGGAACCGAACCACGATGATGTTTCGCGGTTTCAGTTTCGGTTCCAAAACCACCGGTTTTCCGGCAGTTTTTTACGGTTTTTCACGATCCCGAATCGTCAGTTTTTTGCGGTTCCGGCTTGGTTTCACGGTTTTCCGGTGATTTTTCGTGGATCCGACACGGTTTCAGTTCGAAAATTTTTGAACCTGAACCGAACCACGGTTCAAAAATCGATGGTTTCGGTTCAGAACCATAACAGGCGGTTACGATTTTGATTTTAACCGCCGGTTCGGTAATCCTTGGGCAGGTCTAGTTGATACGGATTTTAATATGTAATTGATAAAGTAAGAGAGATGAGAAAAAATAGTTGAAAATTGAAATTATATAGTAGATGGTGGGACCCATAAATGATAAATAAAAAAGAATAATAAAAAGTTGTCATAAATGAATATAAACTATTTCTATTGGACGAATGGAGTATTAGTTTAATGGGCTATCATGGATTCCGATGAAATCAATTTAGAGACTTGTTGGATAGTTTAGCTGGCCACAATGTCCAAAACGATTTAGGAGATGAAGAAAGTAAGTAGAGATACGCATTTCATCTCTTGTTTTCTCTAATTATCGTTGCGATATAAATTTGTTTTTATCTTTTAATTTTATTTTTGTATTTTAATTTAATATTTGTTCAATTATGCCACAAAATCAGTCTTAAAATAATTTGTGTAACACTAAGATACCGTTCGACCAATCACATCGGCACCTCATTTTATTTCACCACTCTAACTCAGATAATTTTATTTGTGTTACTATTCCATAGAAAATGTGAAATATCTTTTTGGCACCCAATATGAAATATTCGGATGCTCACCTAAATTTCCTAATCATATATTCATGTGTCAATTAGGTTCCAAGTAGATTTTTCTCCACCAATAAACGTTCCCATGTTAATTTTATGATAAAAATAATCCGAGTCCCAATCTATTAGATGAGTCAATTTATAGTTGCCTCTACAAAAAAGACTAGACTAGATTACATCATACCTTATTAATGTATATTGTTTAGGGTCAAAGAACTCGCTTCCACGGTAAGTTAATTTTGTTGCGCCTAATTTGGCTAACTTTGTTCTAATCCAAATTATTGTCACACCAATGCTCGAGATATGTACGTCATTTTTTTTATAAAATTACTTGATCATTTATAGTTTATTTTACTCCTGAATACAACAATATAATCTTCATTATGTACATTTTTGTTACAATAACTTCATTTTATAATAATAAAATTAAAAAAATAATACTCCTTCCTTCCCATAAAAATATTTGCACGTTTCATTTTTTTCCGTCCTACAAAAATATGTGCATTACATTTTTGAAAAGTTATACTCCCTCCGTTCCCAAAGAATATGCACTTTGGGTTCGGCACGAATTTTAATACAAAATTGATAAAGTAAGAGAGAGTTAGAGAAAAAAAAAGTAATTAAAATATTATTAGTGGAGAATGAATATCACCTCAATAAAGATAAAAGAGTTTCCAAAATTGGAAAGTGCATATTCTTGTGGGACAGACTAAAAAGAAAAGAGTGCATATTTTTGTGGGACGGAAGGAGTATCAATTTACTTATTATCCACTAACACTACTTTAACTACCATTCTCCTCCTCTCTCTTCCTTTACCATACCATTCTATCAATCTTTCTTACTTTACCAATTTTGTCTTAATTCTCGAATCATACCCATTGACCATATTTTTATGGGACAGAGAGAGTATTCTTTTCGTCCCAAATTAGTGAGTTTATTGCTGGAAAAAATAGAATATGAGAAACTAAAATGGTTAATTTTTATCAAAAGAAAATGTATCACTTCCCTAGGGACGTTTCAATAAAGAATAAGAATCATTTATTATAAGGTGAAGTCAGAAGTTAATCGATTCGTATTCCTTTCCAGGATGTCCCAAGTTTCTTCGGATATTGGTTCTTTTAATATTTTCTTAAATTTCTCATCTAATTGATAAACTGAACTATGTTCGATGTCCAATATGGCTAAGTCATTTCTCATTCTTTCCTATTCATATTTGTTTTAAAATTAATATCCACGAGTCATAAGAAAATGAACTTTTGAAAATTTACTAAAATTTTTAAAACTAAGTTTAATTTATGTTTTATTTCAAAAGTTGTGAAATGACAATATGGTCGCCCGCCCGATTCATGTCCACGGTTCATGAACCGCCGGTTCCGCGCCGGTTCCGGTTTTAGGAAATGTGGAACCGGAACCGAACTGTGAGGCTATTTCACGGTTTCGGTTTTGGTTCGAAAACCGGCGGTTCCGGTTCCGGTTTCGAACCGCCGATTTTCAGACGGTTTTTTTACGGTTTTCACGGTTTTGAACTGCCGGAAACCGGCGGTTTTGGCTCAGTTTTATGATTTTCCGGCGGTTTTTTGCGGTTCCGGCACGATTTCGGTTCCTAAATTTTAGAACCTGAACCGAACCACGATTTCAAAAGTGACGGTTTCGGTTCGGTTTAAATCTCACGGTTCCGGTTCGGAACCGGAACCGCCGGTTACAATTTCATGGTTAACCGCCTGAACCGAAAACCTTGGGCATCTCTACGCCCGCCCTGCCCATCTATTAAACCCGAAACAGAACCGACCCGGAAAAGTAATTAATTATCGTTGAAATGAATAAAACCCCCGCCCCTCTCTTTTTATAAATTTCAGTTTACATCTATGCTCTCTATTTTTTCTCTCGCAACTCAATAATTCAAACGGATTGCATTGAAAAAATTTCGTCGAATTCAGCAGATGAAGTATGTTATTCTTTTCCGGTTGCTGTATTTTAAATGTAGCTGAATTTTCTCCGCTGGCGGTTAGTTCTTCAATCACAACATTGTTTTTTTTTTTTAGTTTTGATCAAATTTTATTTTCTGCTACGAAGACTAGTAATACCATATAATGATATAATTTCCTAATTTTTGAGCTGTTTGTGTTAATTTGCACGAGCTGAAGTGATCGTAGTTCCTGTTTGTGCGATCGAACTGGTGACTAATAAGGGGGTGTTCGGTTGGCAAAACTAAATCTCATGATTAAATATGTATCATGTTTGGTTCATAAGATTAACCCCCTCAACTTAATCCTAGATGGATAGTCTCATGATAATTAGTCATAGCCTCCCCCTCCAACTAAAATAATCTCACAACTTAATCCTAGATGGATAGTCTCATGATTATTAGTCATGACAACCGAACGCCACCTACGTTGATGTTGATTTAGATCTGTAAACTTGATTTTAGTATCTGTGAAGTTGTTAATTTAGATTTGCGTGGTGTGATAGGTGTTCGGTTTGGAAAATTTGACGGTAATTAATGGCGCAGCTGTTGATGCTACCGTAATTGGTTAATGGATGTGCTTGAATTCGTGTTGTTGAGGAGGAATCGGATGCCTTACAAGTTGTTATGTGTTTTTTCTTGTTTAATACTTTCATAAAAGTTCTGAATGCTCGACTTTGATCAAATTGTCCGGTCATATATGGCCGGAGTTGGTTGATGCAGCAATAGGTTTGTTGCCTTTTGGAACCGTGCAACCGATGAGTGCATAAAAGAAGTAATGAGAGTACTGAGATAATATTGCATATTCCAAGGTTGTTCTTGATTACCATGACATTACTTCAGATTAAACTATATCATGAATTCAATATCAGTATAATTCTATACTAATCTGAATGCACGGATGCACGGATGCTTCATTTGCTTGGCTTTCTGAATGCTAAAAAACTGAGAACTCTTTTCATCTCCTTATGGTCAACAAGTTGGTAACAGTGCCAGAGTAAGTCATATGATCATTTGTTGTATTTGTGGAATCTTGTCTGTCATTATGTTCTATATTTCAATTGTATGATGTCCCCATTTGCAGCTCTTGCTTGGTTGAAAAAAGTGACTTTTTTCTGTCTTTTACATCACGTATTCTCTACTGTACTAGGGCTGTCCGAGCAATGAATGAATCTATGAAGCAGAATCGCCCTATACAAGAACATGAAGACAGTTTATCTGATTCCTTGGGCTCAAATACAAAGCACAGCACATGTCAAACAAAAGAGGTATGTATAGTGTTATTTTACTTTATTGATCAGAAGTGCTTCTTTAAGATGTACTCACTTTGCTGTCAATCCACACATACTGTTGCACGGCCACTAGTTGATTCCACATATATCTCATATTTCCAGACAGATTATATTGTAAATTTAGTGTGAGCTTCATTAAATCAGTCAATTTAACTTATAAGCTGCTGTCTCCATTTCTAACTGAACCTTCTAATTCTATGCAATTTTCCCCATTTTGAGTTACCTTGTGAGTATTTGAAGAGGATTTCTCTTGATCTTAAATGTATGTTAAAACTCTAATTCTTAGGAGAATCAGTCAAATCTAATTTCATTTAGTTCTTTGATAAAATGAAGATACCATTTCCAGGGTTCTCTGGTGAAGTTTTTCGCGGTGTTTGGAACGGAACGGAGGTTTCCATAAAACTGTTTCTAGAGCAGGATCTCACAGCTGAAAACATGGAGGATTTTTGTAATGAAATATCCATCCTCAGGTGTGATCTATGGTTTTGACTCTTCATCAAGTTTTTCTGAGATATCTTTTGAACCCGGAATTTGTCATCTGGTTTTTCTTATTCCAGTCGCCTTCGCCACCCAAATGGTACTTCTTCTCAAGCAAGCCCTCGAACTTGTTCTACTCTGACGTTTGGAGCAAATTTATAATAATTTTTGGCGATGTCTAGTTACATTAAAAAGAATCTTAAGATTGTCCTAACTTCTCATATCTAAAGCAATATGTAAAGATTCATAATATCAACACAGTTTCAGACTAATTTCAATGGTATATATATTCCCTCAAATTCTTACAAATGAAAATTGTAATCTGTGTTCTCATGTAGTTTGAACTTATGATGTTCCTGCAGTCATCTTGTTTCTTGGTGCTTGCACGAAGCCTCCACGGTTGTCACTGATCACCGAGTACATGGAAATGGGATCTCTTTACTATTTGATTCACTTAAGTGGCCAGAAGAATAAACTCAGCTGGCGGAGGAGAATCAAGATGCTACGCGACATATGCAGGTCAGTCGAAACACGTGCAGAATTTGATGACTGAAGAAGTACTGAATCGATTTTCTCCTGCTTTGGCAACCAGGGGGCTGATGTGCATACATCGAATGAAGATAATCCATCACGATCTTAAAAGTGCTAATTGTCTCGTTAGCAAGCATTGGACGGTTAAGATCTGCAACTTTGGCCTCTCCAGGATCATGACAGATGCCCCCATCAAGTCGTCATCAGGTGGGAAGCCGGAACGGATGGCTCCTGAGGTCATTCGCAACGAGTTATTCACGGAGAAATGTGACATTTTCTGTGCATGTTTAGGTTGTCCAAGCGGTTGCAAACGAGGGTTTGCGATTGGAGATGCCCCAAGGGCCGGTGGGCAGGTTAATTGCAGGTATGAGTCACGTTGGCGATCTGAGAGAATTGGCAACACAAGTGCTCTGCGCACTATACTCTGTGCGCCATGGTTTGCAGGAGAATACGAACATAGTGAATGCACTTTGTGCGCGTATGTCAAAAGCGAATAAACACCTCGGAAAGTACACAATTAAATTTATATCATCTCGTCCTTCTCAAATTGACATATTTCTAAAAAAGAAATTCATCGCAATTTTTACTTTATTTTATCGCCATTTAACACAGTAATCAACATTGCATAATATCACATGCCGAACTATAATATTTAACTTGAGACAAATCAGTATGAAATAAAAACAAGTTAAACCATGAATATTTTAAGTGAAGTGCCTAATAGTGATTTCAGGACTGTATGTGCTAAGTGAAGTGCATCTTAGTGCTTATGGTTTACAACGCCTGTGTATATTTGTTGATTCTGACTGGGCTGAACCCCATGCTCGACCGAGTTGCGAGGAAATACTGGCTCGGCTGCTCGACTGCGACTCACAACCTTGATAACACATTCCCCTGCACAGAATCTTGAATTTCCACCATATATTCCGGCATACCGTAAGATTTGTTTGAGTTTTCCATCCAAGTAATCAAGAGCAAATAAATAGCATGCAAATTTTCCCTAGATGAATGAATGAAACAGTAGCCTCTTCCCACCATGTTATTCAAAATGGCAAAATCTGTTGTACAAGTGATGTTAAAAATGAAAAATACATCATCCCACAACAGTCAATCCGAAATCCGCCGCCGATTAAGAGCAGCCTCAAAGCGGCTGCAGGAGTCCGCCCTCATCTCCGTGCTCATATCATTCTCCGGTGCCGGGTAATAGTCTTCTCTCAGCTGAACATCTCTCAACTCTGTGATCCTCAGCAGGAACATCATGAAGTGCTCATGTGCAGTCCCATGTATGAAAAGCTTCCTAAGCCCAAAACATTCCTGCAGCAGTCCCGCAGCCGGAAGGGAGAGGCTCCTCTGGTTCACGTCCCGGTCCTGCGGGGGCCAGTAGTCGAGCTCCGTCAGGTTCAGGTGGCCGATCCCGATCAGATAGAACCGCTCCCACAGGCTCAAATCCATCTGCCCGGAAGGCGCCGTGTGGGCGTACCCAATGGTGTCGCCGCAGTCCAAATGCATCTTCCACAGCTTGGGATAGTTGACAAGCATGCTCAGCCCGAACTCGCGCTCCCTCGGTCTCGACATCTCGCGGCAGTCGCCCTCCACCTTGATCCGAATCTCCTCGAGACTCGGGCAGTGGTCGAGCCCTGCCTCCACCAGAGGTGTCAAGAGCTGCCCCACTGCAATCCACAGTGAAAGGTACTCCAACTTAACCCATGTCCTCGCACTGTTTCCATAGCCGTTGCTGTTAACATCCAATTCCATATTCAAATCGTATGAATACTTGCATCTCTTCCTCGCTTTACTCATTCCATCATCATCATCAAAACCGTTATCTTGATCCGAGCAGTTAAGATCAAAACCAACTCCATCTGAATCATCTCCAAGCTCCTGTGTAGAGTCCCAAATACAATCGATGTGAAGGCGTTGGATCCTATCTTGTATCGGCTCCAACGCCTTCAAGCACTGGCGGGCGGGGAGGTTGCTGCAGCAGGAGACTCCAACATCAACGAGAGTTTTCCGAAGCAAGGAAGCCAGAGTCCTCATCCCTCTCATTGTGATCTTGCTGCAGCCATGGATCTTAAACTCAGCCAATCTACAACAACCTCTGCCTATCCCGATCAAACCCATATCATCCAAATCCCCGACGTTCCGAATCGACAGCGATTTCAGCCCTTGGCAAAGCGCCACTCCGTCCAATTTCGACTCTACAGGCATCGAGATCCCATGGAAAAACCCTAACTTGAGTGATCTCAATTTAGGGCATCTCGAATTGAGAACTTCAAACGCTGCACCACTGTCCCGAACATTGTTGCAGATGTCCAACACCAACTCCTCCAGCAATGGCAGACCGGAGAAGGCCTCGATCAAGGTAGCTACGTTGATACTCGCATCCTCCGCGGTGAATCCGTCACCGCGCGCGTTCAATAGAGTGGACGTATCGGCCAAATGAAGAACCCCCAATTTGGGGCAGTTCATCGAAACAGAAATTAGGGCTTCGTCTCCGACGAAGCCGATATACCTCGGATCGAATCTGCACGCAGCTTTGAATTCAATCAGATTGGGGCAGGATTTGGTGATGGCCTTGATCTCATCCGATTTGAATCCTTCGGAGAACGAAGGATTCAGGACATCCAATCGGGCGAGATTCGAAGCCAGGGAAGGGTAAGCCTCGAGCGCAGGCGGAACGTCGTCGGTCCAGCAGTAGAAGGAGGAGAGATCCAGCGATCTGAGGCGGCCGCACTCGGAGAAGAGCATCTTCAGCTCGTCTCCCGCGGCGGCCACCTGGGGCCGCTGGTGCCAGCGCACGAGCCTGACGTGCTCGGCGCCCCGCCACTGGGAGGCGACGAGCTGGATGGTGGAGAGGTTCCGGGCGTAGAAGGTGAGGGAGGAGAGGGAGGGGAAGGCGAGGCGGAGGACGTGGGCGATGAGGGCGGGGTCGGAGGCGGAGCTGAGGGGGTGGCCCCAGGGGGAGAGGAGGGAGAGGTCGAGGGCGGAGACGGAGGGGAAGCAGTTGGGGACCATGAAGAGGTCGCGGAGGTTGCCGCGGAGGCTGACGGCGGCGCGTGTGGCGCGCTCGAGGAGGCACCACTTGCGGCAGGCGAGGGCGGCGGAGTTGCGGCTGCGGACGTCGGAGACGGCGGCGATTATGTTGGAGAGGATCACGTCGGGGAGGTCGCTGATGGTGGTCCCGGCGGCGGCGGCGGCCATGGCCGTGGAAATCGAGATTTTTTTGTCGATTGGTGAGTGTGCTAATTTTCTAACACTCTTTTCTTTTTGTAGTATACTCTCCATTTATCTTCTATCATTTCTTTTCTTATTCTTTTTTCGCAAGATTTTTTTCAGCAAATATTATTAAAATAGTCTTTCGGTGACGAGTGTAGGTTAGCTGGTTAGGGGCTGTGGAACTAAATAAATATAGTAGTAGTAAATAATTAAATTGTGGTAAATTTAATCTTCCTTGTTAGAAATAGAGATTTTGGAGATAGATACATGTTTTAATATGAAATTGATATAGTAAGAAATGAAAATAGAGATAGGAATAATATTATTAGTAAGGAATATTATCTAACCTTATAAAGAAAAATACATTAAGTAGACCGGACAAACTAAAGTGGAAAAAAGATTGTCGGGTCGGTTGTAGTTCATGAGTGTCAACTATTTAATGTAAACTGTTTATAAATTAGGAGGCCAGTGCTTTTCCGTTTATTGAATCTTTTCTATTTTGGGGTTCGGGTTGTTAATAATAGCTTAGTTGGTATGACGTTTCTCAATCATGTAATACGTTGAGAGTTGAAGTTATTAAAAAAAATTTGTTAGGTGGAA